>NC_051849.1:150493903-150797231 GCF_905115235.1 Hermetia illucens
GCAGGCCTAGACCGGATACCTAGACCGGATACCGGTTGTTGCGCGGTTGATGATGATGATTCTTTATCTTTTAAACAAAAGACTGAAGATCAGACTCACAGGACTATCCACGGATGCTTAAAATATTTCAGGAAATATTATGTCAAATTAATTGTTCAAATCCTTGAAAAGTTGGGGTATTAGTTCATGCTGATACCTGGCGTTATAGTCTTTGGGTATCCTAAAGAGCCTTCAAGGGTGCTAACCAAAAATATCCAGACAGGAGGTTTGAGGTGAGGTTTGAAATAGGCCGGAATCACGAGTTTCATTTTATCCGTTTTCCTAACTATCATATCAGCCGATTCTCGTGCGAACCAAATGGCTGGCTGTAGCTATGGTTATTCTAGTTATTATCATAGATGACGCTTTGTTTTTTCAGTGCGATAAAGTTCCACCTAGTAGTAATCTCTCGCCAAGGGGAACCTCTTCAAATGTAAACATTACAAGGATCTATCTACACGTGTGAAGTCGCAATGGAAAATTAAAAGACCACCACATGACGGATCTGGGTTCAATCAATCAGTTAGGTTGCCTTGACCACATATATAACTAATGAGGTTTAAATATAGGGATGATTATTAGTTGTATAAAGGGTCAAATAATTGGAATATCTCCTTTTGTGGAACACATAAGCTCTGCTAGTGAGAAACTACGTAATATTTTTTCCTCGTGACAGTTGGGCTTTGTACTTCTACAACCTGGTGGGAAGGGCCAATGTGGGCGTTTCGCACGTTAAATTAAAGCGTATCTTTGACCATATGTGAGAAACCCAACCCCAATAAGAATAATAAGAGTCAAACAAGAAAATGGATTGACGGAACTACACGGTAACAAAAAAAGAAAAATGATATTTGCAGTTTCCCAAGAAGTGTGCGTTATCTGTTTGAAGCATGGGCTATACAATAGCTAGCCAATGCCCTGCCCTTATATGCAGGCAGCTGACTTCACCGCGTTGGAAGAAATACGATAAACGTGGACGGTCTTTTTGAAGAAGAGTAACCTCAATATCTACTATAGTTGATGTCCGAAACCCCACGAGCTCTGAACTGATTTCTTGGTCAGCCAAAAATATGAAATATTTGTTTCAAGCAATAGGCGAAAGACCGGGCATCCTGGGTGTGAGGAGCAAATCCTGAAATACCAGTTTCTTTAACGTTCACGTCTCTACGAGATAGTCTACCTTTAATGCCGAGAACATGGAGAATTCGGGTGAATGTTCCGAACGCAAGTTCGTGGGTAAACATTAAGCTCGTCCTTTTGGTATGAGTGGACTATTTATTTCGATCTTAGAGAGAAGAAATTATCGACGGTTTCAAAGTTCTATTCGCCTATCTTTATTGTACTCATTTGACCAGTAGAATTTGATGCTGTGGCTTCTTTAGTTTTTGATGTTGACGTTGTCACCATATATTTCGTCTTGCCTTTATTAAGGTGCAGTCCAAAATCTCAAGGACCTGGATAGCAACTGTTGTAGTTTCGCATAATTTATAGGTGAGAGTGATTTTGTCCAGTGGATACTCGTTATGAAATAATGTACTGTTGATGGACATTCGAAACAAGAAATTAGATTTTCGTCTGCTGCTTGTAGACCAGCTTACAATTAATGGCCTTAAATTAAGGAGTAGCTTTTTCTAACTGAAGAAGGGGGTATGTTGCTCCCGAAATATATATATACGTTGAAAAACAAAAAATGGAGTTTGAGAAAGCTACCTCTTGTCTATTGATTTTTGGTAGAAGTCGAAAGTGAGGTGATCATTGGACTGTTTGTTTGGTATAGCACGGAATGGTTATTCACCGTTTTTACTGTACGTTCTGATTGAATTCTATCTTCGTCTCCTGACTTCAAAGATCCGTGCTATAAGTGCTAAATAGTGATTTTTACATGGTAAGAATGGGATAGACCGGAACCCTTTCCAAATTTTATATACATGTATTTATAAAGGTATATGTATATCATCAGAGAGACACAATTGACGTTTAGCACACCCATCATTTTAAAGGTTAATTTTGAAAATCAAAAACTGGACCATTCGTGTCTAAATACACGAACGCTTTGAAGCCTGTCGAACAATATGATTCCCTATTAATGTATGGGCGTGTTGCTCTTGGTTGCACAATATTTTTCAGTTGATGGCTGAATTATAATTTTGGTAAAGGTTGAAGTTTCATCCGCTGCCCGGAGGAGGAAGGGGAGGGGGACAGAAAGAGAAATGTCTACCCTCTCTAATGTCGTTACAGGATTGTGGTGGTCATCACCCTTTAAACGCCATGCGTCCTCAAAGTGGGACTATATATGATACATGTGAAAATGTTAGAATTCAATTTTGAGTTCTATCATAAAGGTAAAGCAATGTACGAAGGGGAAAGCAGGAAGTCCTTTCTCTCAGTGGTCGCCTCCGCTTCCTTAAAAAGTTATGGCGGCTTAAATGGGGCGCCGAGGGACAAGGTAAAGGGGATATCTAGAAGGAAGAAAAACGCCTGGCCTCGTCACTCCTTCTAAAAGCTCATAGCCGTCGCAATTCATTAAAAACTTACTGCGCCTACTTATTGGTAGGAGAACAACCTTCGCGATGTGCAAGGAGGCTACAGAGGGGGCCGCCTCCTTGCCTCTCCACTCCCTCCTGTTCCCGCGCGGGTCTCTGTCCATCCTCATTCCCTCCGGGAGTATGGTAGAAAATTTCCCCTTCACCATGATCTTCACCATCATAGAGGAATAACATAGCATCACGTAGGGCAACGTGGAGGTTATCAAGGATAATGCAGAGATCATCTAGAAATGCAGGGAAAGTAGGAAATTGGACGCACAAGAGAGCTTGGCGTTTATAATGGAACCAGAAGGGAATAGATTGAATTACGGTACGGGCAACATGCAATGGAAGCTTCTGAGGGAGGTGGAAAGTGAGACATGGGGCAATATTATTATCACTTAAAGGGCGAAGTTATCTTATAACAATTAAAAGATCCCTATATAAAAGTTAATATTTCTAGACCAGAATAAAATAAAACGTTTTAGTTAACCAGGTACTGGGGAAGGGAACAATTTGTGCCGGAAATACGTACTCCCGAATAAAAGTTACATGTCCCGTTTTAGAAATTATTATTTTGTTAAGGGAAAGTCGCACCGCGTCCTTGAAGAACTATTGTGCCCATTTTACTGGTTATAGTGTACCTGTTGATCATAGTATCTCAAGCAGGCCAGTAACCGTTAGGAACTTTAGTATGTTCCCCACTTCCAGAAGTTTCAGCTTTGCATCTGGTATTAAGTGTTCTCCCAGATGTATCGACCTACTTTGCACAAGTGCTGGACACTGTCCCAGGACGTGCATAGAGGTTTCGTCCTGCTCCTCACAGAACCTGCAGGCAGTGTCTGTAGATATCCCTAGCTTCCCTAGGTGGTAGTTCAGCCGACAATGACCAGTGAGAATTCCCACTATGATTCGGAGGTTCTTTTTGGTGAGGTTTAAGCAATCCTTTGTGCGCATGGGTTCGTATCCCTCAATAAGCACCCTGGACTGCTCCATCCCTGGTAGGCCCGCCCAATATAGTTCCCTCAACCGTTTTTCTTCGTTTCTTAGATTCATAGCCATGAAACCGTTTCCGATTCCACAGAAGGGTTCTGGCCCGTATAAAGGCATCCCTGCTCCCTTCTTGGCTAGTTCATCCGCTGCCTCATTGCCTTCCAGCCCAGCATGGCCTGGAACCCAAAGTATCCAGACCTTGTTGGACGAGCCGAGTGTATTCAGTCTCTCAAGGCATTCCCATACCAGTTCAGAGTTCACCTGGTTGGACCTAAGTGCCTTGATCGCTGTTTGGCTATCGGTGAGAATAGCTATGTTCTGCCCCCTGTAGTTCCTTTGCAGATTAAAGGAGGCACATTTGTCTATGGCGTAAATTTCCGCCTGGAATATGCTTGTGTACCTGCCCATTGGCTCAAAGTACATTTTCCTTGGACCAATGACACCGGCACCCGCTCCCTCTGCTGTGAGGGATCCGTCAGTGTACCAAGTAATCAGTTGCTGGTTTAAGCCGTATGTCGCAGCCACGCTTTCCCAGTTTGTCTTGTTACTCCAACGTGTTTCAAACTTCTTATCGAAGTGAAACCTCGTTGTCATGTTGTCCCTCGGTATCAGTAATTCGGGATACCGCCTAGAAAGGATATCAATCTTCCTTCGATTTAGGCAGCTCCCCGCCTCACTCATGCTACCGGCCATCCTGAATATTGATCTCCTTGCCTGCATCTGTATGTGCAGATGGAGAGGGGTTAATCCCAGAAGGACCTCCAGGGCGACAAAATTGATATAAACTAAAAATTAATTAATTAAAAAAAGATTTTTGAAATGGCTTGCAGGGGATACGATTTGTTGGTATGGAATTATCTAGAAATAAATGAAATTATCTAGAAATAAATAAAAAAATGTTTTTTTAAAAGAATTGAAAATCCTTCGTCCAGGGACTGATTGTTTTGACAGTCTTTTATTAATCGTGTTCGTCGCAAAGGCATTTTTACGAAAATACATTTATGAGATAATCGCGTTTAAAGTTTGTGTTTTTCATTTGAAAAATTAACTACTTTACTTACATCGAGTGTTTGATTCCAGGGCCATCTCCATGCTCCAAAACATCGATCTGATGCTGACGACAAGCCATTATAGCTTCTCTTGCTACTGTAAGTATATGCGACGATGATGGTTCAAAAGTCCAGGTGCTAAATGGTACCTGCGCTACCGGAAGGAAGGCCTGAAAGCAGAAGAGACCGTTAAGAAGGCTCAGGATAGACCTAAGCCATCTCTACCGGAGTCGAGAAAGCGAGGTGGACTGCGCGACGCAAGACACTGCAGAGTGGATTAGAACCATAGTTTCTAAATTGTCAGGCTGGGAAGGAGGAGAACTGTCAACATGTGCTGGGGAGCACATATGGTGACAGTTTTTCTACCAAAAGCCGCGACAAAAGAAACGGAAGATGATATGGGCCTCCTAGTCGCTCAGAATGAGGATCTCCATAAGCGACTATGGAGAGTCTCCAGAAGGAAGGTGGAGGATAAGGGTAAACTCCCCACGATTGGGGTAGATAACCGATCCCTGGAGGCAATCAAACGTCACAGTTGCCATATCAACTATCGATTTGGCAACAGCAACATTTCAGCTTACAAAAACTGTTCCGCTGGAAACGTCTCATGATCTTGCCAGTCCTCATGTATTCCTTGGAGACTTGGGTTCTTAGCAAGAAAAATTGCCAACTCTTGGCCGCGTTCGAGAGAAGAATCTTCCGAAGAATTGTTGGTCCCTTATATGAGCATGGACGATTCCATAGCCTACACAATGACGAAATCTATGAGCGATACCATGACCGTCCGGTTGTGGATAAAATCGGGCTCAATAGGTTACTGTGGGCGGGTCACTTAATCCGTATGAATGAGGATGATCCAGCCCGGAAAGTCTATAAGGGCAATATCTATGGTAGAAAAAGAAGACGAGGCAGACCCTGCCTAAGATGGAGCGATGGCGTAGGCCAGGACGCCAGACAGTTTTTGGGGATATCGAATTGGTGGACCGCGGCGCAAAACCGGGATGTCTGGAGTTCCCTATTAAGGCAGGCCTAGACCGGATACCGGTTGTTGCGCCGTTGATGATGATGAAAAAAGAAATTTATTGGTTATTTTAAGCTTCCATCCAAATTTCAAAAAGGTTCTGTATTGCTTTTCCGTTAAAAAGAGGATACTGAAATAACTGAACTTTCGAGCGCTATACTGTACATTCGTGTGATCCGAGAAATATATTTTTTCTTTTTGGCAACAAATGTAGATGTAGTGTAAAATAATATTCTGAGTCGTATGCTTGTTGTGTTAAAGAGGTAAAATGTCGTATGTCAGGTTTATGCTGATTGCCGTAATGAAATGCAAATTTGCCGGTCCGAACGACATTTGAATGACTTCGTTAAAAGACTGAAAATTGAAGTTTACGACTAGGTATAGCAGATAAATGATCAGTTAAGATTTTATGGTTTATAATCATATTCTAATGCGTTTTTCTCGAATCATTGGAATTTTCAGGACTTATTCAGAATTTATTTCTACAGTTCGCAATATGATAATTGTGATTCATCAGGATGTTTTTTTTATCTTGAAAAAACACCAAAATTCACAAAAAAAAAAATTAACGGAGCACCGAAAATTTCTAGTATTTTTTAATAATCGTAGTTGGGGAAGCGTGATATACTCGACACGTTAAAATGCTGTTTACTTACACCAGCGTGGCACCCGAACAACACTTTTTTTGGAGATTGGTAAACAAGTTGCCATATACTTCACTAGTGAGCGATGATATCGGTTTGAAAAAATTGTTATGTATACTCAAGATATTAATAAATATACGGTAAAAAATTTGCATTGAGAACTTTATTCAGTTCTTCAAAAAAAAAAAAAAATCCGAAAAAGAGAGAGAAAATGGCCTTCACAGGGGATGACCCCCTTAAGGAGGCAGCCATAATTATAATCATGCTTAGCCCACGAAACTGATTAGTTAATTACAACGATTGTAGTTTTTGTTTACTTAATTATTTTCATCAATTGCTGGAGCACTAACTTCTCCGCGCTACCAAATGATAATCCCCTCCCTTGATTAGGATGGTATGTTTACATTGGCGAATCGCAGGTGTTTCTTTGTTGTCTGTATCCATTATCATTTCCCAAGAATTTTATACAAAAGTGGAATTATTTACCATCATCAGAATTTAGTGAGCTATGATTCATAAACCAATGTGCAAAAGACAACACTGATCCTAGTAGTAACAACTCTCAATACACTAGGAAGGAGCCAGGTCATTCAAACCCCCGTTCTTTGCTTCCTTTGTACCTATTCGCAGGGTGAAGGGATTTGCTACCCTATTGAAATTCCTAGTTCGGACTTTCATATATTATTCTCTGTAATCTCAGCATGTCCATTTCTCTACAAAATTCATATATTGAATACGTAATTGAGTCAAAAGAAGGAGGCATGTATGGTCGAATGGCATTTTTGGGGTTTACAGGCAAACTCGTAAGGACAACTGGCCAACGACCATCCGAAAAGGGTGAAACGATTTTCCACATACGAAACGGTACGACAAAGTGCGGACCAAGAATAAACCCTGAACGGTATAAACAATCAAAAGCCAATAACAGCAACGAAGGAACGAACGAGTGGTCAAATACAGGACACCTATGAGCTGGGCTACATAATTCTCGAAAATGATGCATAGTTTTGGGTTCAAAGTATCTGCACACAGAACGTACGGACGTGCTAGTGAAATGCGTACCTACCAGGAATAGCCACAAGAGTAGCTTAGAAATTCAGACACATACACTGAATCCGGATGGGGTTCTCTCAAATGAAATACAGTTTGACTTTATTGGAACGGATATTTCTAAGCTTATGACTAGTCTTTTTCGCAAGGACTTCAGTGTTTGGATTAGTTTCCTATTGACCAGACCGAAGCAAATTGGAACCAACACAATGAAAAGGAAAATGGGATAAGATACAAAACAGCATATTCGTACAGCAAAGTGATTTCAGGGTGCACTAACATTACCAATTTATGAGGTGTACGAATTAAATTGTGAAGGATAGCGTTGAGAAGAGTATCTCTTTCTCTAGATAAATTATTCAAAATCAATTCGGGGAAAACGCCGGATAGTTTGATGTAGAGATCTCAAATGTGTGAAGATTATTTTAAGTTACTGGAATCACACGGAAGGATTGAATGGCTTCGCATACTCGTAGTTGCCTATTCTTCAGGGATACCAATTTATTTGATTGCAAATAAATTAAATTAGTTTTTGAGCTACGAAAAGCGACGAAAATTTGTTAAAACCGAAAACTAAGGTTAAATATAGGTCAAAATAAAAACAAAAATACAATCAAATTTCATAGCTAAGAGTATTGTTTTTCTATGACTTCCCTGGAGATTATTTAAGAAAATTATACATGCAGATATATTTCTAATGTTATTTGCAAAGAATTTTCTCAGCACAACGTTGATGACATCCATTGCGGCTTATGTCTAGTATTAGTGCCGTTTAACCAATTAAGCTACCTTATTGTTGTGTAGTGCATTACACTCATGCAGAATACATTTTCTTTACCGTATCCGTAGTGTTTTTTCTGGCGAGGGGTCCTTGAAGGCGCTAGGCGCGCATAGGCGATGTATTGAAAGTTATGATCTGATGTTTTCTGTAGCTGAAGACTTTTATTATTCATTCAGTAATTGATATAAAAGCATAATTTATCCCATACAAAGAAACACAATAATTCAAAATTCTAAAATTCAGGAAATTACCGCTTTCTATTTCCGGCAATCTGTTTACAAAACCTTTCGAGTGGATAAAGAAAATCAAAGTGGACAGTCAACGATAGAGTTGTTCTTTCCGGTTAAGCAGATTAGGACAATGAATATAAAACTAGCTTTCGCCAAATATTTGTGAATTTTAAGCAAATATCGTGGACATACTAATAACGTTATGCAGTTAATTATAACATTAAAATATTTATTGGAAAAATCAAGTTGACATTAAGATATTATAACGATTCAACTTCTTAAATATTTAAAAAAAAAGGGCAACCCTTAATTTTTTATAATAATATATTCTTTTTTCGATGCGATCGTCACTTAATTTTTAGACTGAATCGACCCGGTTGCTGCGCAGACCCCGTGACTTTCTTCTTGTTACCGACAGGTAGACGAACTGCTCAGGGGGAAAGTTTCGAGTTGTTCATGTGAGTTGCGGCGGGTGAATTTTCATTAAATGGTTCCAAATTGTAGCGCCTCCACAATAGTTCACCCCCAGCTGATACTGGGCTTCAGCGACAAAACCCGACTCCTTACCCATGTAACATGTATCTCTCTTCCTCGAAACATCAGCCAAAAAAGTGGTTTTAACCTACCCACCGATACGTTCTTGGGCCTGCCGCCGCCATCAAGCCTAAAGAAGTGCTCTCCTCTATTTAACACTTCATATGGTGGTTGCAGGGGCAAGGGCCACGCGAACCAACCCGTATGTGCAGACGTCCAGGTACTTGGGGGTGTTAGCCTTCGTTGAAGAATGACGGCATGGCAGGGGTGATTTTAACTTCGCCAGTGTCCCGAAGCAAGCGCAAAAACCCAGTGGTGGAAAGGGCTGACCTAGTATCGCGCAAAGGATCTCTAGGGAGTCTCAAATTCTCCCGGTATACTAGTTCGGCGGAGCTGGCAGCTGACAACTCTTCACGATGAGCTGTTCATAGGCCAAGTGGAACGAAAGGCAAGACTTGACCATGAAGAGTCATCGTGTTCCATTATAGCGGTCTTCAGCCTCTTATGCTAGCGATGCAACATCCCACTCGATTGCGAGTGGTATGCAGTTGTCCGATGGCGTTTGAAGCCTAGGAGATTGCCTAACTCCGATAGCAGGGTAAACTCGAACTGCATTTTCCGGTCAGTATGACTTCGGCTAGAACTCAAACGTCCACAGCCTCGACGCAAAATTCGGCCAGAAGTATTGCCTCAGGCCATCGCGTGAACCTTTCGATGATTGTGAGGCAGTACTAGAAGCCATGCGGGGCTCGTATGTGCGCGTGGGAAAACGCTTGATAAATCCATGGAAAGACTATACTTTTTTCTGTACGTGCTTAGTAGCTTTACATTTCTGGCACGCGATGTACTGTTTGGTCCAGGAGTTAAAATTCTTATTTATTGAGGGTCAGAAATACTTGCTAGTGACCAGCCGATGCGTTCCCCGAATACTTGGGTGCGCTAGATCGTATGCTGCAAGGAATATTTTCTTGCGAAAAGTGGCCGGAATATATGGCCTAGGCCCCTTTTTAGAGGTTTCACAGAGTATTTTGGAGGTTGAGCCGAAAAGGGGAAACTTCTGTAGTTTATATTTGAGGTTGTCCCTGAGATTCTAAAGCATATTCTTCAAGGAGAATCAACCGTGGCAGGGATTTTGATCTTTGAAATGCGCCACAAATCGTCTACAACTACATTGTTCTTGCCGGGCACATGCTGGATGTCCGATGTAAACTGGCTTATAAAGTTCAGGTGACGAAGTTGGCTGGGGATGCGTTGTCAGGCTTCTGCTCAAAAGCGAAAGTAAGAGGCTGTGTGCAGAGGCTGCGAACACTGTAAACAGCCTTCAAGGGAATATCTGGAGTATTTCATTGCCATGTAGGTGACTAACAGATAACAATCGTAGAGCATCTACTACAGCACGTAGTTCCGTTGACCGGTATTCAATTTGTTGGAAAACTCAACGGCTGCCAGATTTAGTTCGCCTTTTAGTGAAGGGCAGCACTTACTCCGACGTCTGAGGGATCTACGAATACCGCGTGGAGTGCATCTGGTTGAGGGAACGCCAGGAGTGTAGTGTCCGCCAGCTATCGTTTGGCTATTTCAAATGCATCCGTGTGAACTCGAAGAGTCTGAATTATGTGCATATTGCTGTTTTCGGAATGTCTTCTGAAGCTACAGGGATTTGATGGTACGCTTTGGCTTAGTTTAAGGTCGTAAAAATATGGGAGTTATCGAGGTTATATACAAAGTCGTGGATGAGTGGTATGGGGTAGCGGTCTGGAATGGTCCGAGCATTCAGCCGCTCGGAGAAACTATTTTCGGTAGTTATGATGCTGTATTTTTGAAAGAGCACTCGAATACGAGGGCCGGCTACTTCTTCACAAATGTTAAAAAGACTGACAGTTACTTTAACCAGAAAATAACAATAATAAGATTTAAAATTTATTACAATTTGTAGACTAAATTGAAATTTCCGTTTGTTTTGTTAATCCCGTGGGAAGAATTTTTCTACTTGTTGATGTCAATTGCGATTATCCTCTTCTGTTGCAAACATGTGTATAAACTCAGAAATCGATTTGTTAACCTGCTGCAAGTGTTCATGGCTCAGCGGTTTCCAACCGGTTCAGTTGATTGGACAATTTCTACTAGCGCCGTTCAGGGTCGGTGTTCCCAATGTAGGAAACGGATTTCCAATTTATTAAATATTCAAATACACACTTCTGTTGCATTGAAACCAATCTTCGAGGACTCGCAGATATCAGATCCTGTAGATCGTCCTAAAGCTTGAGCTGCAAACACCTCCTTTCCAGATCATTTGTAACTTCTAAGCTTCCTAATATTAGAGAGTAGCCTTGGTTTCAGCTTATAATAAACAATTCGCGGAGTGGCTTCTTTCTCAGATGATTTATTACGTATTTCGATATAGTGTTGGAGGTGAAAATCGATAGAAATTTTACGATCTTTTGCGAGTGTCTTATCGTCAGATCTTTGATTGCCTATTGTAAAGCAGTGCGAAGTAAGTATGTGACAATTTTTAGCTAAGGTCGCCAATCGCCACTGCTATGGGAAAAAGACTACGCACTCGCCATTTAAAAAGCCACAGCGGAATGCAGGCTAAGCATTAATACTAGTGGATGCGAGGCCTATCTAATACCTTTGTCATAAATAAGGGTATGGACCCCAAGTTGTATACCAAAATTTCACGCATGAGCCTACAAGGAGGTCTGCCCTCAGTATGAGCGCAACCACCATGAAACTCCAGAAGTGGGCCAATTGCAAATAACCGGGCTTAGACAACATTCTCCGGGGATTCTTCTGGAGCATATGTTCTCAAGGGGCCAAACTGTTCCCATGAGGTCAGATAATCTGCGATGAGGTTTCGTGGCAAGAGCAATTTCAGAAGAGTACGTGATTACGATACTCGACCGAATCGGATTGGGTACAGTAGTGGGATGGTATAAAGACGACACAAATATCTAGTTTAAGGTTTTGTTCTCTGCCTATCTGCCCCACGCACTTGTCTCAGAAATTGTTACACTTGTTGACAAGAAATTTGATGCGGATATGCGGTGGATTACACTACTCCACGTTGCACTGAAGGAGTCCCTCTCCTCGTTCAAAATGGGGCACAATTTTTTCGTTCTAATCTAGGCATGTCTGGTATCAAATGAAAGGTCCCGATTGTACTTTTCGAAGCAGATATTAGTTTTGGCTCTGCTTGCAAAGTGGTCAATTACTTCAAAGAGTTATTCTCAGAAACTACCCACCTAAAAAAAAACTAAAAATAATTATGGTGTTTGAAGCGAGTGGTATCTAGGCCTCAAAGTATCTTTCCTTAAGATATCTGCTCAAATATAGTATATTATAAAATAATAGTTTGAAAATTTAGTGCATATCTGCTTTGAGTTCATCCTGGGTCCGTAATTGCAGTAATATAGATTCTAATATAAAGTATTATTCTGGAAAGTTTTTGGAAATCATACTATTATTAGCAAAGTTATAAAAGATAAACCTTGCCTCTTTCGCTTTAAATTACTACTCGAATTGAATATTGGGTACATTCAATGTATATATTCACTTTCATATCTGAAGCGCCGAGTTTCTGGTTTCCAATTTATTGAAAAAAATAAAGCCGCCATCAATTTAGCTCCGCTATTATTATCGGAGTGAGTGCAGCAGTATGAAGCCTAGCCCTGTGAAGGTGCACCAGGAGTAGACGTATTTCTTTCAATGCTGCTTCGGGACGCTCAGCCGCTCGAACATACTTCTATTGTTAGGGTTTGATTGCCTGGTAACAATTCTCAAAGAACAATTCCTCAAATGTCTCACCAAATCAACAATAAGTTGTTACGAGGGTAAAATGCTGCTCTTGATGTTGATGGAAGTGTTTCACTACCATTCCCCCCCCCCAAAAGAAAAAAAATTTCGCATTGTTTTATATAGGGGCCTTAAGAACCCAGAGATCAAATTTTATAATTGAACTAAAGGATTGGATTCTTCTTCTTGGTCGTATGGTGAACGTTGAACCTCTTTGATAGTTCAGCAGCATATTAACAGCAACTCCGATCCTCACCGTTTCCTCCAAGGATGGACACTGTTTGTATATGTTCCCGATGAATGTCGCGAAGGGGCTTTTCCAAATAGTGAGGAGATAATAATATTTCCTCTGCGTTTTTGACGAAGCTTAAGCTTCATTGCAGTACACATTCAATCGGATTCATGTTAGGGTCACTGTGTGGCCACCTCATTGTTGTATTATTTTCGTGTTTTCACATCGTGCATAGTGGCCTATGGTTTGTTGGCTCATTATGCAAAGGTATAAATAGTGTCCGGATAGCTGAGTGATTAGAGCACAAGGCTGTCGTACGGTTCAAATCTCACTGGTGGCAGTGGAATTTGTATCGTGATTTGACGTCGGGTACCAGTTGACTCAGCTGTGAATGAGTACCTGAGTTAAATCAGGGTAATTAACTTGAACAGATGCAATGCTGACCACATTGCCTCCTCCGGTCTTGAATGAAGTGCTTTAACACACTTTAAGGCCCTGCTCCAATTCTATTGTTGCGCCAACGATTATTATTGTTATTATTATTATAAATGTGGACATTTGCCCCATTTGTACCCAACTTGTAATGTTTATGCATTTACTTTGTCAGACTATCCATTTTACTTGGTTAGCGATTGAGGGAGTCCTGAGTGTGCATTCACTTGATGACGGACCGGAAGGTTTGAAAAGTAACTTACTTTTTCTCTTGTGGTCCACGGACCCGTCTTTTTGAGTTCAAAAACTGTTTGATGGTTTCGTCCAGGGCAGAGGCAACTCATCAGACGCTGCCTCACCTCTGTCCTGGAAGCAGCGTGACTGAAAGTGGCGATAGGTGGTAATCGCTTCATTTATATATAATCGCAAACACGACATGAGTGCAATTATATTGAAGTGAAATTCGTCGTGTGTTCAAATCTAAATTAGGCTGAAGTGAATTTTTGTTTGAAGATTTTGGGCGTCCTGAGTCCACATCCTTTTTTATTTTTGACCTATAACTCACCCTGGCGGTACCCCAGATAAATCTTCTAGCAGTAGCTTCGAGGAAAGCATTAGCGAACGAATTTGAATCAAAGCCACGTCCTTAATTATGTATAACCATAATTCAGAATACAGAATTCTGGTACGAATGTTCTGCACCTAAATATAAAAACATCTAGAGTCGATAATAGAAATAAGCAAAAAACGAAAACACACATCATTAAAAGTTTCATTCTTTTCGATAACAATCTCACGTATAAGTATGTATTTCAAGAAAATACGAACAGTCACGTATGAGAACATTTTCTGCAAAGCTCATCACGAACACTGTACTGAAATTCGTTATTGGGTTAGCAGTTTCCTACATCCTCCCACTCCCACCTACGATTAAGTTCCACTCGATTCTCTAGAGAAAACCTCATACAAACAAAAGACACGGAAAACTTCTTGAGAAATCTATATACATATGTGGAAACAGAAGAGAAGTTTTATCGTGTAAATGAATGCCTGAATGCAATTTCATGTTATATTTTTTCATTGTTCTTTGAATGTATTGTGTGTTTTCCTTCTAGAAAGTTATAAAAATATATTGTAAGGATTTGAAAATGGAACTGTGATTTGTTGTGGAAACAGGATTTTACTTGCAAACAATGCAAACTGGGGACGCTTCTGAAAATGAAGAGAAACCAACATTTGCCCAATGTAAATATGAGTTGTTCAGTTCTCACACATTATGAGTGGCTTTTCTGACTGGAGGAATCAGTAAATTTACGACTGATCACCTGCCTGGACTCCGAAATATGCCGCCATTATAAAAGTGGGTTACGTAGAAAAAGTGGAAAGTGATTCGCTTCCGCACTTCATTAGTCGCACCAATCGAAAGTTTCTGCGATCCCATGCTATTGCATTTTCGATGGATAAAATGTGGTACCTTCGCCTTTCTATTAATTTTTCTACAGATTCCTGCGAACCTCATTCAGCGGTGGAGCATTACTCTTAGAGGCTGATAATGACTTGAGGTTTCTGAAGCATCCCTAAGGCTGCTTTCCATGCACAGATGCAATATTACACCAAGATACTTAGTTCAGAGGAAATGCCACTACTTGCAAATATTTAAAAATTCAACTGATGTCAGAGTGATTTTTGTTAAAACCTCAATTTGTTTATTTGGTAGCCGCTTCAGGTGTGAAAAGTTTTCTTGATTTTCATGTTAAAAATACTTGGGTACACGATGGTTAATTATATATAGTATGGGGTAGGTAGTAGTGAACAAACGTTGAATACGGCCTGTATCCAGTTGACGTACTGTAAGATTGTTAATGATAGTACGATTTCAAATAAACTTTCCAGTATCATGTTTTCTGTCAATGTAACGATTCTTAACTTTATTTGAGCAGATATGGTAACGGCGAGTATTTTCACGCCTAGATGCTACGCCCACGGACCACCATGATTTTTTCAGATTTTTAGGTTGGGTAGTTTCTGAGCATGGACCTTTGAAATAATTGACCCCTTTCACACCCGCGCACTCTTCCCGTTTGTAACCAATGTAATAATTAACATCTGCTTTGAAAAGTGCTAATCAAGAGCTTTCCTTTGATTCGGTGAAAAAAATTGTACAGTTCTGTTACGAAGAGAGTACGGCGTTGGAACCAACGCGGTCACCAAGGCTGTCAAAGAACCAGACTTCCCTGATAGGTTTA
Organism: Hermetia illucens; assembly: GCF_905115235.1. Lineage (NCBI taxonomy): Eukaryota > Metazoa > Arthropoda > Insecta > Diptera > Stratiomyidae > Hermetia > Hermetia illucens. The sequence continues at coordinate 150,509,475 of NC_051849.1, forward strand.
TCAGTCCTCAATGCCGAGATAATATGCGAAACTGGACGGTGCATGCGGTAGCTAACCCGAACGTTAGCAGTTTGACGAGCTGAGGGCCGGGGGTCATGGTTACCAAATATCTCCCCATCAAGACACAGAGATTTTACTCCTGTGCCTAGACTCAATAGTCAAAAAAATTAAACCCACCCAGAGTAAACTACTCTAATGGAAACGTGGAGTCCCGAGGCGGTTTAACACCACCTAAAATTTCGTCATTGAAGGAGCTAAACTGCCAAACGGCCTGAGAAGGGAAGGGCAAAAATGACAAAAACGTAACGAGCGGGAATGACGGGGAAGCACTAGCCTTGAGCCGATTCTAGCACCTACTTGATGATCAGACTCGTCTTCCTTTCCTCTTAATGGGAGCCAGATGATAAGGTGGCCCAGCGGTGGCCCACCCCAACGAAATTTTTGCCCCCTGGAAAGTATGCAGTATCTAAGATAGTCAGAAGTCTCCACTATAGCAAAAAAGAAAAGCACGAGTAAATATTCTTTCATTAATAGACAAATTTTCAAAATACGGTGGAAACCATGAAATATATGCTGCACTTTGCTGAAATAGTCACTTTCAAAAGTTGTATAGTTTTACTTTGAAAAAACTAACATTTTTCATGTTGTTATGTGTGGATGGCGAATTTAAAAGTTATTGAAGTGATAGATAAATTCCTCCATATTATTATTTTGTAAATAACAGTAAATTCACGAGAAATCAATTTCTTTATTTTTTACATCAAACAAAAACATTCGATAAGGAATCGTTTTTAATAGTTTTATAGTATTAAAAACTAAAATCATATTTCCTAATTATTAACTTTGATTTGGAGGTATTGTAAAGTAGCATATTTAACATGAATTTCTCGATATGGGATATTGTGGCGGTTTGAAATTTGGTCGCCATAACCAAATTTTAATCGATCTGTTGATTTTAAGCTCCTCCACTTGTGGACTTAATACTTTGAAGAACTATGCTTCGTCGTGGATCTTATTTTCATAAGTAATTCGGCGGTCAAGCGTCTACCCTGGCATGTTAGGGAAGAACACATGCATAGCGACCACCAGGCCCTATATATTACCAAAGATAAGCGACGCCGCAACAATAAATTTTCACTTGAAGAAACCAGAAACAGATTGGTCATCAAGAGCACGTGATGAGGATACACTTCTGAAGGTATTGCAATGGAATATCGACTTTACTGGCACGCGGTAGAAAAAGCGTCGCAGCTGTCCCAACATGTGATGCTCCAATGCCAAAACCTTAACTACTGGTGGAAGACTGAAATAGCGAAATGCCATTCGGGACGCCTGAATGTTAGAAGGCGGAGTCAACGCCGAAGAAACACTCCAGATTACGAACAAAAATACCTCGGGTGTAGAGACGCACGCAAAAAATTGCAGTGGGTTATCACGAGAAGAGATTGCTTTAAGCGATTCTGAGATGGGGCACATTCTGATCTGATTCTGAGGCAAACGGTCCCCTCGTCTCATGTGCCCTAGATTGCTGTGGGAAATAGTTTCGACATTGTTTTCCCAACATTCAGAAACTACCTTCCCAATACGATACCAATGAGCGCTGAAGACATCCCTCCAGTAACCGAAGCCCTAGTTCTGGTCGCAGGGAAAATGGTCCGAGATAACGCCGCCCTGGCATTGATCGAATCCCCAACAAGGTGTTGAAACTGATAAATAGAATAGCATCAAACATGTTTGCACAGGTTGGTGCCTAGAAAAAGCCTCTTTTCTTGTTGAGTAAAAAATATAGAAGCTTATATTAATCCTTAACCCAGGTAGGCTGATAGGTGAACCAACATTCCATATAACTATCTGAATTCTTAATACAATCGGCAAAGTCCGTAAGCGAATAATCAACAATCGCTATATCCTATAATTGATAGTGGGGGTTATTTATTAAATAATCAGTTTGGCTTCTGTAAAGCTCGGTCAACGGTTGATGTTACTTAAGTGATTTTTAAGCTAGCCAGGAAGGCCTTTGACTGAGAAAAATATTGCGTTCTGGCGACTTGACATCAAGTACGTGTTCCATTCTGTGAGATGGAACCGTATCATCGAAAAGTTCAACCCGGCACAAACGCCAAACTGTACATTAAGTGTAATCTCCGACTAGCTGCGATAGCGGAAGCTATTTTACGATTGAGAGGAAGGGTCGAAGGCGCACGATGTGACCGCGGAAGTTCCGGAGGGGTCTGTTTTGGGTTCTCTACTATGGAATTTAATGTAAGATGGCGTTGTATGGCTCCCAGTAGCTAAGAAAGCCGTTGTTGTCGGATTCGCAGATTATGTTTTTCTTCTTTTACTTCTGCCTTTGTCCCCATAAGCGGGGTCGACTCGTCGTGATCGGTTTCACCACTTGGCTCTATCGGATGCCTGATCTAGGTGCAATCTCGAAGCTTTTAAATCCCCATACAGCGTATCAAGCCACCAATGATTTTGTTTTACTAAAAGAAAAATTCTGAAAATATATAATATGTCAAAATAAAACTTTAATGTGATTTTCCACCTTACCGGCAGAAAATCCGGTAAAGTACATGGTGCAATGAAATGCAACATGGGACACCGTAGTTGCAATAGTGAAGCGGATGCAATCGCGACTAGAAAAAGCAAAAGCGCAACAGAGGTGTAGAAGGGAAGCTTCAATTTCAATTAGCACTATGCAAAGCGGTAGCAGCTTATGCAGAGTGAACAGTTAAAAATTGAACAGCCCCGCGATGCAATATCAGAACGGTGGTTCAGCGGGGAGAGTGTGACGGTTTTAGTTGGCAAGAGTTCGGAATTCGTCTCCAAGAACTCAAATGTATATCCATGATGAATTTCCCCCAGCCAAAAAGAATTCAGATAGACAAACAGTAAACCGATTTTGTTAAGATTTGGCTCTCAACAAAAAACAGAAAAACAAGTAGGAGTACTGGAAGTTGAGCTTTCAGGTATAAAGGTTTTGTGTTTACATTATGTGAGGAACCTTTTATGCAACTTTCAAACTTTCAGGTACGTGTACATATAGAAGAATATTATGTCATCCTACGTAATTGTTTGTTAGCGCATACTGATGTGTAAATATATATAATATATACGCATATACCTATCTAAATTGATAGCACACATCTGAATATTTTCATATGGATGAAACACGTCCAGCAAAAAATGTGTGTGGCTGATCGATTTCCGACCGCAAGATGAAGACAATGACATCAGACGCTGTCTCGTACATCTACCCTCAGGAGCAGCGTAACTGAAAGTGACTCTAGTTGGCATTTTGCTCTCTTTTTGTATAATTCAAAACCCGACCAGGGTGTGAATTATAATATTCGAAACTTCCACATTTGCACATAGACCGGTTTCAGCTAATGCAACTGGTCATAATTCCGCCATATACTAAACTGCAGAGCGAGTTGCCCCTCGAATTAGTGCGGCCTCCAGTCGATGGCGAACCCAGGACCATCCATCCCTAAGTGAAAAGCTGTACTATACGTAAACTTTATTAACTCTTTCTCCAGTATTTATTTTATATTGATATTTAAATCACTAAAAAAAATAAAAACGGACTAACTGAACTGCACCCTTGTTCACACAAAACTTTAAAAATTGCAATGTGTCCATAACAATTTTTTTCAGTGGCTAGAAAGGAATCCAGAGGACCAAGCTGCACACATAATCACTCATAATTCTGGCAAGGAGAAGTTGAAGCAACACAAGGGCGTCTCGAATGGAACCTTAAAAACATTAACGTTGTGAACATTGCATGATGTCTCACGGTATTAAATTCTATTGTATTTATTAAGCCGTTACAAATTCTGAAAAGGTTACATGCGTTAGTCAAGGATCTTCGCGATTGCAGAGATATCAGATTAAGGAATAACCAAGCCATTAGGATATGTCCAGTAAGGAAGGTTCTTTTTAAAGGTTAGGAATCAAGTGAATCTCCTTTATACAGATTCAATTGCATACAATCACAATTACAGCCAGGGAGTTACACAAATTCCAAGGATTGGTTTGCATGTGTATCAGTAGCGCAATGAGGACATACCCAACGGCATCCCCTCAAACTCAGTTTTGTTTAGATTCAATCTGAGACCGTGTTGCATGAGGCGATCATTTCATTTTTGGACAAGTTGCTCGAGATAATTTTTGCTATTAGATGCTAGGAAAACATCATCTGTATAAAGCAGGGTGTAGGGCGCTGAGCGTTCGACGTCCATAACAAGAACAAAGAGTGGTGAGAGGGCGCTTCCTTGATGAACACCAATAGAGCGAAGCGGTTTTTATACACCCGCCATACTTCGAATTTTACTTTTCGGATCATGGTAGAACAAGAAGGTGAATGAATGAAGGTCCGTGAAAAGAAACGCCTCTACCACAAATTTCTCGACGATAAAACGCCTGCTAATTGGCAAATTTATAAGAATGCCAACCGGGAAGCAAAGAAAGCGTCGCTGTCACCCGAGCGAACCATTTCCAAAATCTTTACGATAAACTGGACACTCGGGATGGCGAGAGAGATCTGTATCGACTTGCTAAAAGCCGTAATGAACGCACACAGGATATCGAACACTTCTGTTGTGTTAATGACAAGAACGGTACTTTGCTTACCAACCGTCGAGCCGCAAAGCATAGATGACGAGAACACTTCGAGTAGATTTCAACTGAAGAATTTGCTCATCCTCCACTTCCACAATCATTGCCGACATTTGGAGGAGTTCCACCAGTCAGCGCAACTGAAGTCGAGGAGGCAATAAAAAAAATGAAATCGGGGAAAGCAACAGGACCTGACGACATCGCATCTGAGCTCTGGAAAGCGAAGAGCTGGGACCCAACACTGTGGCTCAGAAAATTCCTTAACCGGGTTATTCAGGAAGGAAGAATACCATCTAACTGGCAAGAAAGTACAACTGTTCCAATATGGAAAAATAAAGGTAGCCCAGCAGAATGTTCAAATTACCGTCCGATCCGGTTACTTTCCCATAACATGAAGATTTTTGAATGCATTCTTGACAACCGTATTCGCGAAATCGTTGAATTAACCGTGAATCATGCGGAACTACTGACGCAATACACGCTGCGCGGTTACTCATGGAGAAACACCGTGAGAAGCATCGCCCTCTTTACTTTGCATTTCTGGATCTAGAGAAAGCGTTTGACCGTGTACCACACGAACTCATCTGGTATGCTTTACGACAACACTTCGTGCCAGAAGAACTCGTGCGCTGGGTTCAATTGCTCTACCGCGATCCGCAAAGTAAAATTCGAAGTATGGCGGGTGTATGAAAACTGCTTCGTGTCTCTGTTGGTGTTCATCAAGGAAGTGCCCTCTCACCACTCCTCTTTGTTCTTGTTATGGACACCGTCATACGGGATATCAAACGTCCAGCGCCCTATACCCTGCTTTATGCAGATGATGTTTTCTTAGCATCTGATAGCAAAAATGATCTCGAGCAACTTGTCCACAAATGGAATGATCGCCTCATGCAACACGGTCTCAGATTGAATTTAAAAAAAACTGAATTTTTGACGACCGATCCCCATGAAACAGGGATAATGTCTGTCAGCGGCAGTGATCTGCCCAGAACTGAGCGATTTAAATACCTCGGGTCAACGGTATCAGCCAATGGAGAACTGCGTTATGAAATTGCTTCACGCATTAACGCAACGTGGATGAAGTGGCGTTCCACAACTGCTGTTCTTTGTGATGGACGTATCAACGAACGTCTCAAATCTAAAATTTACCGCAATGTCGTCCGTCCAGTCGCTCTCTATGGTTCTGAGTGTTGGCCGACCATAAAAGACAATGAAGGGCGTCTTGCGGTAATGGAGACGAAAATGCTGCGTTGGACTAGTGGCGTCACACGTTTAGATCACATCCGAAATGAGGATATCCGCGATCATTATGGGCTTGCACCGATCGTGGAAAAGTTGCGAGAGAGGCGTCTTCGATGGTATGGTCACGCAATTCGTGCAAACGAGAATTGACTGGCCAAGATTGGTCTGAACATCGAGGTCGATGGTAAACGACCAAAAGGCAGACCTAAACAACGGTGGCTTGATTCGCTGGATGGGGATTTGAAAGCCTCGAGATTGCATCGCCGCGTTTGAGAGAAAAATCATCCGAAGAATTTTTGACCCCTACATGAGGATGGACGATTCCATAGGCTACCCCAGACAGCTTTTAGAGATATCGAATTGGTGGCCCCCGTCGCAAAAAATGATGAAATGAATCCACATCCTCACTTTCGTTGCTGACTTTTGTTGCTTTGCCTTGGATGGGTGTATTGCCTCCTTCTGGATCCCATACCATGGACTGTTGGGTTTCTGGTTTTGGGACCAGTAACGATTTGGAGATACTAGATGGTCGTTTTTAGATGACGCCAGGAAATATTTAACGAAATGGACGCCTGATCGTCATTTGAATTGCGTGGAACCAATCGAGAAGTCGTCTTGGTGTTCCCCAGGTGATTATGAAATATGACACAGGCATGGCATTTAAGCCCCCCCCCCAGTTATTTCATGAGACAATATGGGATCTCCGTCTATTTTAGCTTACACTAAGGCCACATTTCTTCCAACAGTTGGAGTGTTTGGACGACCTTCGTCATCCAAAGAAAAATGTTCTTTCTGAGATCTTTCATGCCCCTTTGACATAGTTTTCAGAGATGATACAGTCACCCCATAAGCGTTGTGGCATTAATAGAACATTTGCGTTGGCTTCAGGTGACGTCGACAATTGTGGAAAACAAAGCATCGATTTGCCTTGGTATTAATGGCGGAATTGGTGCGGACCTGATAATGGATTAACTATTGGGCAAGCTTAGCCCGTCGGTTGAATGTGTTATATACACTGATGATTTCTTCGTCCTTTTTTAGGGCAATATACAGATGGAGTTCGAACAGAGGGCACAGAGTGTATATGAATTACATGAAACGGAGAATAAAGATCGGGTCAGGTATGGGTAAGTCAAATGTGTTTCTTCAGGGGGATCATGAGCTTAGAATTTGGGCTTGAAACGGGCTTGCTGGATAGTACCTCTTAATTGTGGCAGATTGATGTCCACTGGTACTAATGCTGAGTCTGCAAATCAGTTTGCGTCCAAAAAGGACAGTGAGATTGCATCTACACAGAAGACACCCACGTCAAATCCGTCAGGACCATCATCTTATTCGTGTGGCCCAATCATCAGTTGTGAAGTTATCCTGAAATAGTATCTTACTGTTCAGGAAATTTTGGTAATTTTTTAGTTAATTCTGTTGGCTATGACAAATTAACATCAGATAACGTGACTCATGTGTTATTCTGAAAATTGTATAGCTAGGAGGGCAAAAAGTAACAACTCAAGATGGAAACAAAATGGCTTCAATTTTATCCTATTTACAAACCATTAGATTGGGTTTTCAAACAAAACAGCTGAATTCGAACAATATACGGAATAAATTCGCAATGAGAGCGGATATTTTACTTATTGCTAGTAAATATTCGGTATATATATTTGAAGATTTGCATAATACATGTGGCGTATATTTCGTACATATATATCAGCATGTGTGCTATATTAGCACATATCATAGCCATGTTTTCTTTGGAATAATTTTTTTGCCAAATATTTGCATATCTTAGAATTTGCGGCACGTTTCATTTATGCTCGATAAATCCGCACCCTCTTTGCAAGATGCTCAGCAGAAGTTACCAATATCTGTGCCACCACCAGGAGCTACCAATAAACGTCTTCGAAACCAAACAAAAACATTGAATTTCGTTATTCAATTCAAGAAAGTCTCGAAAAAGTACGCGGAGAGAGCGTTTGCACGTTATATCATATCTTGTGAATCGGGTTGCCATCTCGAGGGATTTATATTCAATTTTGGATTCGATATGCTTTATTGAAAAAATTCACCGAGTTATTTATACGTCCTTGCAGTACACACGTATCCCTGCATATATACAGACGGAGGAGCGGATCCCAAAGTTGAGAATTTTGAATAGACGAGTGGGAAAAAATCATCGTACCGTTCAGAGATTCAAGCAGCCAATGCCATTTATGTGATGATGGCGTACGTTATCCTTTTTAGATTGAATAAATACCCTCCCGCCTGCTAGGGAGAGGAGCGTATGAATGACACGAAATTGTATGGAAACATTTTGATATGCAAACTTTCTCAATTCACTTTTCTTTCTTTTACATCGAACCCCCGGCGGGGTTTTTTATTTCATTTTTCCTCCTTTTATACGAAAATCAAATAAGGATGCGATTTTGTGCGTATTTGTATTTTCCTGTTGTTCTCATAAAACTCTTCTTGGCCGACCTATAGAAATTTACCTTGGTGGGAAGATTGACTATTGGACTCGTATCCGGGGCATAAGTGAATCCGGGCGGGCGCAAGGACGAAACTCGTAGGAGGTCGAGGAAATGAGTAATACTTGGTATCAATTTGAATCCTTGAGAAACTTATTTATAGATGCCAAAAACTTTTCGTTTTCAGACACAATTATATTCGAGTTTTCATCGCACTTTGTATTCAAGAGAGCGGATGTATTGTGTATTGAGTATTGGGGTACTGAAGGTGAGGAGGTGAGGTTATGGGGTTGGTGTTTTACTGTTTCTGAAGGATTTATGGTAGGCATTGTATCTTAAATTTTCTTTCGTTTTTGTATGGAAATTCGATATTTTATTTGTTTTTCTCGTGAAATTGTACATGCAGTAGATAAATGAGATGAAATAGAAATGAAGAAAAATGGGGGGATGAGGATTACTTTTTAGAGAACGCGAGCGGAAGAGAGCGGAAGGAATACTGAAAAGTTTAGTTTATCGATGTTGGGTATTAGGGATTCAATATTGCCACGTGTCAAACCTAAAATAAGTATTTCGAGAGTGTTACAATTGGCGTTTCCTTTAAATTCGATTAACGAATGCTCGACGTATTAGCTTTTTATAAGTTACAATTATTTTTTTAAAAATGTTTTATGTAAATCTGAATTATATAGAAAAAAACTCTAGGTACTACTCTACTGTACTGAATAATAATATAATAATATACCTAATTGTAACTAAATTTCTTATCTAAATATTCGTTTATGATCGACCCTAATGCTCTTCAAAGATAAGGCTTCTGGCATACTACCGAACAATAGAACAGTTTGAAATCGTTTTCCATCGGGACTGAGCTGCCCAAGGCATAAGGGGGCTTTTATGTGATGGTTGACATTGCAACCATTCTTTACAATTTTGCCCGGCAATAAAAAAGTGTAATATTTCCAATCTTTTCAATAATAAACTCCACCGGTTTCCGGCCCGGTTGTGGAAAAAGGAGGGATAGTTCGCTTCAGTCCGAATGGCTTTATGCCACCGCAGCGTCCCAGAGGGTAGGTGAGGAAAGTGCAGGAACTTTGGAGTCTTGCAGACTACTCGCTGACTAATCTATCACCACATCTGGCAGTATAATAACAATTCAGATGATGAGCAAAAGCAGAAATTTGATCTCCGATACGGATAACTAGTGGCAGTCGTCTGACTTGGTAATCGTGGGCCAGTTCGACGTCTAGGCGACACGGTGACCAGGAGCTTGGCTCCGCCTACTGCAGCTGTTTCGCCAGAAATTGTAGCCGTCATCACACAGGTTCGCAAAGCAGCGGAGAAAGTGGACTGAGGATTTGAACCTCTATATTATTCGCTCCTACTACGAAATAACGGCGGAGACAGGTACACCATCTCACCGCCCTTTGTTGCACCAGAAATTCGTCGACCGTTTCCTGCAATATGATCATGTGACGGTGTAGCAAATCGTACACCAGTATCGTATTATCACTCGGAGCAACACAATCCTGGCCATCATCAGGGAGCCTGTTAGGTTTGAGTTCATAGCGCAAACTGGTTGCCAAGAGCCGATGGGGGCGGAAGCGGCGACATTAACAACACCAGGCCGCACTGTAGGCAATAGTTTCAGTATCCCTCGAAGCATTTCCTTCATCGACCGGCTGAAGTTTTCGTTAAGGTTCGGGACGAATTCCAAAAGGCGGGAATTGAATCCTTTACATAGCCCAGCTATCGCTAGTCTCTACGCATCACCGACAACTCCCAGCATTCTATCTCAAACCAACGATGGGAGTCCGGCGGGGAGAGTGGAAGGAGAAGGGGGTGGTTTTAGTGGGTAAGAGTCCCACATAATAGTGTGGCAGGAGCCTGCGGTAGCTTTTGAAGCTTTCCACCTCCCATCGGAGGAAAAAAAAAAGACAGACAGATAGACAGACAGACACCGAATCAATTATAATCAGGTTTTGTTTCATACAAGAGAGGGTTATGAGGCTTTGCACAGTCATTATATAAGGTTGTTACATATGATCAGGTAGTCAAATTTCAAACAAATTTCTGTTTTTGAGCCATCAGAGAAGAAGACTTCAGTATATCCCGCCATGGATTCCCCTGGGAGTTCCCAGTTCTCTCTACGCTTGAGGGAAACTTCATATCTTCTGTTAAACAAATGCATGGGGACACGCGAATCGGGAGGCATTGTAAAAGCTGGGCTCAGTACTCCCAGTGACTCTTCCAATGCTCTGTGCCCCCCCACAACCGTTGTTTGCCCATAGATCTAATCGAATTAGTCTATGAGCTACTCTCATTGCAGTGCTTTGAATATCAGGAATATCAGATGTCGTGCCCACGCCATCAGTGATACCCAGACACACAGTTCTTTGCAGTGCGGCTCGTTTACGGTGATACACTTTTTGTCTCAGCTTAACCTACCACACTACGGATGCATAAACGAACATCGGCCTAATGATAGCAACGTATATCCACGTTACCACATGAGGCCTAAGTTCCCATGTTGAGGCAAACTTCCGTCTGCACAGCTATTAAGCTGCGAGAGCTCGTTTCATCTTTAGCTCCACATGTCTGTTCCAAAGAAGTTTTTCATCTAGAGTGACTCCCAGATATTCCACTTCTTTGGAGAGTTAAAGGGTAGTACCGCTCATTTCAGGGAAGTAAAATCCTTCCAGTTTTCTCCTGTTTGAGGCACCAACTGTCTATCAAATCAACGGCACGTTGTATATTTCTACACCCCGTTTCAAGATCCCGATCAACAGCAAACACAGCCACGTCAGCAGCATAAGCTTGAGCGTGTGTTGGCAAATTTTGCAGTTCGCATAGTATTGAGTCGATCAGCATACTCCACAGCAATCTCTGCGTAAGCATAGCATGGATCCACTTAATTAAAGCATCATTCACCCTACGCGTTCTGGCGGCATCACAAAGTCTTTGGATTTGAATAGCCATTTTTGCTGGGCTTAGGTATGAAAACTTTCGTAAGCTTCTGTCAAGAGGTAGGGACATAGCCCAGAGCAAGACAATGAAGTGTCTAAAGGGCAGCATAGTAGCTCTCGTTTTTCATTGGTAACTACGCTCTTGCAGAGTCTCAATTCCCTTTGCAACCTATTCGAGTTGAAAGGTTTGCAGGAACCGCCAACTCTTCCCCTTCTCCTTCTCTTACCTATTCTCCCGGATGATATGTTTCCAACAGAGTCTTTATAGACTAAACTCTAGAGTTCGTAAAGTTTCAATCCGGTTTTCTAAGAGAACGCGACTTGGCTGACTCATCTCTCTTAAGGACCCTACACAGCCTTGAAATCGCAGGCTCTCGGTCTCAAGGATGTCTCCTCTAGGTATAATACTATAATAATGTCAATAAGTCAGTGGTTGCCGAACATTTGCCTAAAATATCAGACGCTCGCATAATATGTGCAAATATGTGTTAGACTGCTTTCTTCTATGACAAGCAATTTATAAACATGCATACTATACATACATTCATGTATGAGGAGTCAAAATTTTGTTAGGCAATCATTTTCATATTCCTCGGACAAAACACCCATTGGCCATCTTTGTAAGATTTCTGCTGCTACCACTTTGTCTCCCTTTTCTGAACTCTTTTTGGTCTCGTATCATAGATTCTATTAATTGATTGCATTGCAGAAATGATTCTACCTTTGCTTTTTTTGTATGTGCTCATTTGCCAATCATATACCTCATTCTACTCTATACGTGAACCTACGAAAGTTTCCTACCAAGCAGTAGGGACTTGTAGGGATATTTTACAATCCTTCCTTCTTGCTTGTCTTTCGCTGGGACCAAAGCCCAATATCTTCAGAAACGTGAAAGTGTAACCCTACGAAAAAGGATGCCACTTGAAACATTCTTTTATTTCGTTTTAATTTTATTCGACTTCAACTGCCGCCTTTCCTTTCAGCAGTTCCTCCATTTCCTCCAACTTGCTTTCCTTTTTTCGAAGAAAGCTTGCTCCCATCTTTCCTTTTTTTAATTTCAATTTAATTTTTCACTGTGTTTTATATACTTATGCTTTCCGTCCTCCCTGCTCCTTACTTTGTTACAATCCTGCGTCACGAGAAGCGAATGAAAAATACACTTTTTTCATTTTAATTTTAATTTTTATTTTTCTGTATTTGCGATGTCGTTTTGTAGCACTCGGCACTATGTAGTTCAAGCCGTAGCCATCGTCCTTTTTAAGCCTCAAGCTGAATTTAAAAAAGAAAAGAAAATCTTTTTAATTGCATTTTCTGCTCGAAATGAATTAATTAATTTGTTATTGCTGCCTTTTATGTTGCTTGAGTGTAAGGAAGAGTGTCATTTTGTTAGTCGAAAGAAATTTTTTTTTTACTTTTTTCGCTTTCTGACAAACAAAAGGCGACTGTTTTTCAGAGGAGTAGGAAATTGAACAACGAATCAAAATAAAATTGAAAGCTTTTATAAATTTCTTTGAGTTGTGGAAATTTGTTACAATGGGGTCGACGAAAGTTGGGCTAACAGAGTAGAGCATTTCCCAATCTGATTTTCATATGAGCAGCTATGATATAATGAAATTATAGTTGGCAGATGGTTTCTGGGTTGAAATATTTGTAATTTTATGTAAAGAATATATGATTTGATTGTTCTAATATTAGGAATTCCAGGATCAGGGGTGCTAATTGTATTGAACGTAAGTCGTTTTGACTCACAAATTTAGATAGGAGCGGTGATGACGTATAAGATAATAATAATAATCGTTGGCGCAACAATAGAATTGGAGCAGGGCCTTAAAGTGTGTTAAAGCACTTCATTCAAGACCGGATGAGGCAATGTGGTCAGCATTGCACCTGTTCAAGTTAATTACCCTGATTTGACTCTGGTACTCATTCACAGCTGAGTCGACTGGTATCCAACGTCAAATCACGATACAAACCCTACTGCCACTAGTGAAATTTGAGCCGCGATCTTCCATATGACAGCCTTGTGCTCTAACCATTTAGCTATCTGGCATATATGATTATCGAGAATCATATACGCAAAAGGGACAAACCTTCATGTAAATTAAGTTTCGAAATCGTTTACATAATTTACAAATATATAGCTTCTACCAGAGTAATTTCCACCGTGGGTCCATTTTTAAGGTTTTGTGTAAACACAAAACCTTATTAAAATCGGTTTACTATCTGTCTGTCTGTCTGTTTGTCTGTCTGTTTGTCCGTCTGTCTGTCTGTCTGTCTGTCCGTCACACGCATTTTTCTCGGAGACGGTTATAGCGATTGACACCAAATTTGGTAGAAAGGTGGGAACTGTGAACGCTCACGCATACAGTGAATTACATCCCCATACATGCAAAAGGGGGGTGTACAATTTTTTTTCATTAAATGTAGTCATACGGGGTATCAAATTAAAGGTCTCGATTAGTACTTTTCAAAGACGATCTTAGTTTTGACATTCGTTGGAAGAGTGGGGAGCGCGGGGGGTTGAAAATGATCACTTCTTTAAGGGGGCCATTCTCAGAAACTACCCAACCGGAAAATCTGAAAAAAATCAGAAGGCTGCCACTATATGGTGCCTGGGCTCCGAAATACCTTCCATGCCGATATCTGCTTAAATAAAGTTAATAATAGTATATTACTGCAATTTTTTGTAATTGGTTAGAAACCCCCCTTAAGTTCATTCTAGTACCCTGAAATTTTGCAGTGATATAGGCTATAATATAGAGCATGATCTTACCAAGTTTGGTGGGAATCGCACTATTACTAACAAAGTTATAATACCTCAAATTTGTTGCTTCTTTGAAAATTGAAGACTATGAATGTCAATATCATCCGAAAAGTGGATATTCTCACATAATATATGGATATATTACGTGCTACGTACTAAGAAATACACAACACCTTTCGTACCTGAAGCATCCAGCTTCCGGTTTCCCGACTTGTTTTCGTATAATTTCACACCGGGTTTGGAGAAAATCCAATCCACGGTCCTATTTTCAAATTGGAATAATTGTGTTTGGGGAGAGAATGTCGTTTGGGACTATTTTAAAGAAGCCGACAAACATTCCCCAGGTGGCAATATGATTAGACAAAGTATCATGCCTATTTTTAAAGTTTTGTCTAAAACAAGAACTGATTTTCGGTCCACTGTTTATTTGCCAGTCATTCTGTCTGTAACAGGCGCTTTTCTCAGAAGCGGTTATTTCACTTGATACGAAATTTTGTGGAAACTGTGTCATAGGACTTTTCAAGCTGGTAAGCATATTGGTTTTCATTTAGTGGGTGCGACCTTAGGGACTTCTTACAAATGTGACACTCCACAAGTCTCTCCAGACATTTAATCAAAACTGATGTGAAGCTGATTTGACGGAAGTTTTTTGGATTTGAACAATCATCTTTCCCAGGGTAAAGTATGAGAACCACCGTACAGTACATGTAGCCCAGAGCAAGACGTTCTCGAAAAATATTTTTTAACATTTACTGTCTTATCCCTTTCTTTAGCATCGCTGGATATATTACATCCATGCCAGGTGCTAGAGACTGGTATAACAGCCCTCCGCTGCTTACCAACAAACCGCTCTCGCATTCTCTCAATTGCCCTTCCAATACCCTTGTGCTGAAAGGTTTGCTGACACCGCCAATTCGCTCTCCCCCACTTCTGGCAGGTGTTCTCTCGGCTGGTGTACTTCCTAAGCATCCCGTACGCATCTAACAACGTGCACTTTTGTTTCTGCTAAAGGGCCTTGCCCTTCCTCTACCATAAGTTTGACCCCCATGGATTTGGCAGCCTTTCTATTATTTATTCTCGCCGTTTACTCCTCCTCCTCCAACTCCTTTAGGTCTTCTGTGAATCTTGTGGTCACCAATCTTTTAGTTTGTCCAACGTAAACTTTTGGATATTCAGAGCAAGATATATATTCCGCTCGGGCCCACAAGGAGGACAATAAGATGCGGGAAATTATAGCAAACTCTAATTCCCCTACATATAACATTGCAAAGTGGCTGGTTGATGAATCCCAAAAACTAGGACCCACGAACAGAAAATATGTTAAAAATTCCACAGATATTATCAATAGACTGCACCAATATACCACCACTATCAAAAGACGACTGCCCAGTATTATACGACGTGAAAGCTCTGTTTCTGAAAACACCCACAAAAAAAGCTCAGCATCTGTGAGATTTCATAGTTTCCATATGTCCACAAAATTTCGTTCGGATCGGTTTAGCGGTTTTGGAGAAGACCGTAGAAACCTCCCGCGCAGGCCACACAACTATCTTTAATTCGTGAGTGAAAAGTGATGCCTTGTAATCTTGCCATACGTCGTCAGTCTTCTATTCCACCCTGTTTGGAAAGCAAAATTCCTTTTGAAGCTCAGCTTGCAGGTGACCTATGTGAACACTTAGAGTGCATCTAGGATGTTATTATGGTTGCATAGCTTTGCCGTCCAACATCTGCGCTTACGTATTCTGTAGCACCGTACGCCAGACGCGTCGAAGTAATTTGAGAGCCTCTGTCGGGCAAGTTTGCAGAGCCCACGTAGCCCACTTTGAATCTCATTAAGTTTGGTTCTATTATATTTCATGCTCAGCGACGGTCACCAAATAATGGAACCATACGTTACCATGTGAAAACCCACACACGTCTCGAGAACCTCTTGCGAACGTAGAACGGTATAGTTTTCTTAACCTGAGTTCTACGTTCAGTTTCCAATTTAATCTTGGATTCAGGATCACCCCCAAATACTTTATATTGAATCAAAGCGCCAATCTTTATCCGTTTAGCCGCGGGATTTGGATTTGTTTGGTGGGCTGTGACTTGATGAATGGCAACTTATCCATGATCGTCTTTAAGCGGATATCGTCACACCTCCCTGCTTCAGCGAAAAACAAACTCTGTGTTAGTGTTACATATATCCACTTAATTAAGGTATTATATACACCATACCCTCTGACAATATCCCCCTTCAATGCCTATGAACACCCTCACGCATACTTGTTTTATCTTTTATCATAGAAACCAAGAAATAAAGCGATTTTGCGAACTTTCCCAGCTAGTAAGTAGATTAGTTTTCCTTTGAAGGGAACGAGTTTAACGTCCTCTCGCGGCATTTCAGCGAGAATTATGCTAAAGTAATTTGGCTGAAATTTCTTGAAATCTCCAAAAGGATAATATTGTATATCACCTCTTGCTTTCCACTGGCAGTTATATATTATATATATTTATAGAAATTGCCAATTTTTTCCTCTCCAATTCGTATGTATGCACTGATTTCCTAAGAGAGCCCAACTTGGCCGCCTTATCCCGACTAAGGGCCCTGCACTCCTTTGAAGTGCCTTTTTCGTCTCCATACACCCGCACTTGAATCAGAAATAGGTTAACACCGTTCTGCAGTTCTTTCAGCCTTGCTACCAGGAGAAAGAAAGGAAGAGACTTTGCTATGCTCTAGGTTGATTTAACGAGTTTTTTTTTTGTTTGACATAGTGTAGTCTTATATGTGATGACAGACAGTTAAGAACGTACGCCGCCGTCAGCTTGGATCCACCGGGCATCTCCAGGTTCCATTACGACTGATTTCCCAGAGAATTGACGCATTTGGCAGTGCGACAATGTTCCATCTATTCAATCAGAGCGTTCTTCTCGTTTCGGTTTTGTACTTTCTCTAGCCAGTAGAGATATGATTTCATAAATTGGTATCGTGGCAATTCCGTTCGCATCACTAACTTTTTTTTTTCTTTTCCTTTCTTTGAAAGTTTAGGAAAAGGTTCCAAAAGGTAAGATTTAGTTGGTGCTTTCTTCAACAGTGTAGTCCAATGTACGCTCTTTCCTCGGGGTACAAGTTCATTATGGAGAAATGCACTAAAGATGTTGCAACTTGCTCCATTCGTTTGAGGCAAAAATTATGATCATCCTCCTCTTTCTAAATAAAAATGGCGTTTTACCGTTTCCTGATATGATCAAATTTCAGTCTTCCCAGGAAAAGCGCAGTATTATATATTGGTTGTCTGCAAGTGACGTGTTCGACTGCATCGATCGCATTGAAGCACACAACCAAAGTTTCATTTAATATACTATATTTCCCCAACACCCAACACCATATTGACCATAACCATTTTGAGATCGCTGTATCGAAAAATCTGCAAGATAAAATATTATGAAAATCGGTTCAATGTCGGTCTGTTTTTCTATTTTTATTTTCATTGGAAGGTGGAAAGGTGTAAAACCTACCGCTGGCTTCTAACATACGGTTATATGATACTCTTACTCACTAAAACCACCTCCGTCTCCTTCGTTTACCCCGCGGGACTGCTATTCAGTATTACGTCGCTGGGCGGTATCAGTTAAGAACTGCGGCTCGTGTTATCATATGTTACGATATTGTCGGGTTAAAACCGCACTCAGGCGTCCATTTCCACTTCCGCCCTGTGGGCGGCGAACATCGGGCAGTTAAAAACAACATGTTCCACATCCTTCGGAATCATCTTGCATGTCGAGCAATATGTGAAATCGTCACGCCTGAAGCGATAAAGGTGTGCACGGTACCCTCCGCCCTCAGGGAGCTCCTGATTTGATTCAAACTACAATTATTTTGGTTCGTTTGGCACTATGGAAGACATTCTCTACATCAGCATTGTAACTCCATTGTGTGATCGCACTGACAGTAAATTTCACCTTTTGGAACTCCAACTGTCTATCTGAGATTTGGGACTGCTTTGGAATGCCATCTAAGCCTGGGGATTAATTTTCGACAATTACTTCTCGGCTTCAAGGACTTCATCAAACCTTGCTAACACACCCTCTGTCTGTTTGTCATACACACATGTTACATCCACGTTCAGTTTAAGAGACCCCCTGGCAGAAAGGGCGTACAGATTTTTTTTTTCACCAAATATGGTCGTGTGGAATATCAAATCAGAGGTTTCGGCTGGTGTGATCCCGCTTTAGTTTTGACTTTTGTTGTAAGGTGAGGAGTACGGTGGCCGGAAGTTGATGATTTCTCACACAAACCCATTCAAATCATGAAGCTGCCTCTAGATGGTGTCCAAGTCTCAAAATACCCTCCATACCGATATCTACTTAAATGAAGTTAATAATACTATATTATTATGATTTTAGGAAGTTGACTAGAAACTTCCCTTAGGTTTATCCTACAGCCATAAAAATTTATGGTAATATTTGCTCTTTGTTTTTTTTGTTCGTATATGGAGGAGGAAAATCATAGAAACTCATATTCGCTCCAGCATAGCCGTGCAAGCCTATTTCAGCTTACAAAAACTATTCCGCTCGAAACGTCTCACCATAAGGTCAAAGCTCTTACTGTACAAGACAATTATCTTGCCAGTCCTCATGTATTCCTGTAATCCTCCGAAGAATTTTTGGCCCCCTACATGAGGATGGACGATTCCGTAGCCTATACCATGACGAAATCTATGCGCGATACCTTGGTTGTGGATAAAATCCGGCTCAATAGGTTACGGTGTCAGTTAATCCGTATGGATGAGGATGATCTCACCAGGAGACTCTATAAGGGCAATATCTATGGTAGAAAAAGAAGACGAGGCAGACCCTGTCTAAGATGGAGCAATGGCGTAGGCCAGGACGCCAGATAGCTCTTAGGGATATCGAATTGGTGGACCTCGGGGCAAAACCGGGATGTCTGGAGTTCCTTATTAAGGCGGGCCTAGACCGGATACCGGTTGTTGCGCCGTTGATGATGATGATAGCCGTGCAGACGACGGAGCTGCAGCGGGTGCGTGTGACATTCGCACCCACTAAAAACTACCCTTGGTACCGCCCCGTGGGGGTTAGCTGCCTTTTGACATAAATACTCTAAGCGCTCCCTAAAACTCAGTTTGGCGTCAATTATCACCCCAGGTACTTGATATACAGCTTAGAGACGTCCATGTATCCGCCGACTTCCACCTTCACGGTGATTTTTTTTCGTACGGCTTGTTATTAAGACCGTTTCCGTTTGCCAAGTACACCTCCACAACCGCAACAACCACAGCCAGGGTTTTTTTCTTCTTTTATTTATGTGATTTTTTCGACTTTCTTTTTAGTGGGGTCAAACCTTAAACGAAAAAAACTTGTTTTTTTAATACGGAGTAAATTTATATTTTTTTTTACAGCCAGATTATCGGCAAAGCTTACAATCGTAGCACAGGCACTCCATTAGATATGAATTTCTACAGCAAGGGAGCCTGTACCCTTCCTACTCTGTGGTACCTCTTGCTGTGACGATGTACTCTTTGGGGTCATCATCCGTCTCGACCAGTCATGCCAAGTATCCAGTTGGCCGTATTTAATTTGTTTTTGACATTCAGTGTCATCACGGCATGACCACCACCATGCTTTTTGCATCTAGCGTAGACCCGGCGCGCCTGAAAGGTCAGGCCTAGTGTTCACTGCCAGTTTCAAAGTCCGGTTAGGGATGCCATCCAAACCTAGGGCCTTATTGTTACCGATCCTATCATATTTTCCCAAGCTCTTCCTCGTTAATTGAAGGTATCAAATTTTTGCCGTCAATTTCGGCAACCAACCCGGTCTGGCTGGCCGATTTGTCCTCACTAACATGCCAAGAAAGTTTTCCGACTAAAACGATGCGCACGTATGTCAGTTTCACAATAGAACCCAGGCCTCTCCCTCAAAAGTGTATCAAGTTGCAACATTCGTGAGTATCACGTCTAGGTCTGCGAATGCCTCGAGTAGAACACGTCCTCTCTCATTCGTTGGGGAGTTTCATTCAATAGCCCACTCATCAAAATTACCTGCCATGATTATCGGTCAACGTCCTCCTGCATCCAGAAACAAAGCGCTCAGCATTTGCTTATACTCGTCAACTTTAGCGCTGGGAGAACATTGCGGCTGTATATGCTCCTTTCACCATCACTCTGATGGAACCTTCCCCCGTGTGCTCCGTTATTTAGTGGAAGGCTTGTTCTCTGCAAGCTCATAGCGCGGCTTGGTTCGCTTGATCCTCGACCTAGGGGCCATTGCCATGGTTTCGATATGGCTAACTAATTATGGCCACGTCGATATTTTACTCGAAGATTGTTTGTGAGAGTAGATTTTCGGCCTCCTGGTAGTGGTTGGGATGATTTTGCATCAAACTCATCTGTGATTCGTGTTGAGGGTTTTCTTGTATTCTAGTCTGCTGCCTGCAATGTAGCGATGGTCCACCCCGTTCGCGCAGCCCCTTCCACCGAGTTTTGAGTGGGCATCACTTGTGTTGCCTGGCTTTCTTTCATTGCCTGATCGCCCTCACGTGTCGTACGCCTGATGCCTTCAATTGAAGTACACTAACCTGATGCCTCTAATCACGGCCCCCATATTTTAATGAATATTCTGGCGTTCCTTGATAAATTTGCAAAGCACTAAGATTTTATTATCTAGTGCGATGAGGGCAGTTCCCGACTTGTCGCTGCACCTTATGTTGTTTCCTCCTGCCCGTACCTGGCTACACTCTCCCCCTTGGCAATTCTGCACCGGAATTTATAGTAGTATAGACTATAGTATGAAGCATGATATTCCCAAGTTTACTGACAAAGTTATAATAGCTGAAAGTTATCTATTCCATGTAGATCTACTGTAACCCAAAACACTAAATGTCTGTAACACACTAAAGTGAGTAGTCAGATATGCCAAATGTATTTACAATATGGACTGCATATAAATGGAATAGTTCTGCACTCAAATATACTTACACAAGAAATATACAAAACCCTTCATAGTTGAATCGTCGAGCTTTCGGCTTTTGACTTGTTTTTCTTATTTTAATACGGTGATCTTAAGAAGTAGGTAACACTTAAGCGGACTTTTCTAACATTGAACCACATCTAGTTAGTAAAAATCAATGGCTCGTTTATCCTATGACCTTCCGCCTATAATTTCGGCCCTCGTTTTAAGGTAGCACCTCATGAGTTCTATTCGCGGTTTATACCACTTGCTTATTCAATTTAGAGTCGATAACCAGTATTCGAAGCAGCAATGTGAATTGAGTTTTGAACGACCTATCCTGATGCTAATATGGTTATTCGCCAAAATGTGAACCCTTATTTGAGAGGTCAGTCCTCATTCGTCAAGTATAAGGCATTAAATCAACAGGATTCAATGGTTTCTTGAAGCGGAAACGGTAAATAATGGTCGTGATTCAGCAGTTTCTAAAGGTTGCATACAGCAACGAAATGGTGACCTGATACTCATTATATCGCCCACTACCCAGGAATACATCAAATCACCTTAAAAATACATTGAATAGCACAATAATTTATTTCTCTCCCTATCTAGGGGTTTATTTCTATTCATTTATAATTTTATGCACGTAACGGTATATATCTGGAGTAGAATTCAGGACAACATTATTTTTCTCAAAACTCACTTCTATCGTTACATTGTTACAACAGCTGAAATAAGGGTCGATAAAGCTATAGCTACATAGGTACTACACTAACAAAACATGAGAGCAGCCACCACCTAGCCGTCCGTTCGCTCGCTGGACAGGGAAAATTACAAAACATAAATCTCATAAGAATGAGGTCTTAGCAAAATAAAAGAGAGCTCCACTAGCAAAGAAACAGAATACAGCAAACGGGTTGAAACGAAACTTTTTACCTTTTTCAACCATAAAACCCATTCCCCAGCTCCACGCCCCCCCAATCCACACCCCTACCACCACGTCAATGTCCAGCAAAGCATATACTGAAAATATTTCATAGTCTCCAACACACCATACGGAAAAAAGTTATAAAGAAAAACAACTATAGTTCGCCAGAATGGAACCAATACTAACAAAGCAAGCCGCTAGCCGGACAATAGAGCGGCCTGGATGGCTGGCACAATCTTCTCGCCGGACCAGGACGGCCAGGAGTCTTCCTCCCTACGTGACACGGGCAGTTAGTTACCCGAGCATAGCGCCCATTGTGTATTATGCCCTGTACGCTGAGTCTCTCCAACCATCCCTCGCGGCGTCGTTGTTCGCCAAGCAATTCGACCAAAGGAAAAATTTTTATCGATTTCTGGTCAAAATGAAAGAAAAAATTCGCTACCACCCTACTCCCCCAGAGAAGTGCCTGGTCTCGGGAAAGAGCTTACAATACTACAACTAGAACGCCAGCCCGCTGCCGTCGCTAGTTTCGTCCTGATGGACTTCTTGTATTTATTATCGCATATAGCAAACTTTTAGTGGACACAGAAAAAATACTCATCCTTAGTTATCTATATCTTCGCTGACCATCCATTCTTTCCTTCCTGGATCATCTCGCTGCTCGGAAGAAGGGCGGAAGGGAGTTGATTGCGCTCAAGTGTTGCATTCTCATCCATTAGTTATATTAAATTTTATATAGTAGAGTCGGTCCTTGAAGCCGGCTGCCCTGTCTTCCGCTTATTCCGTTATGGACAATACAGCCATAAATGCGCTGAAGAAAAAACGCTTGTAGATACGACCACACACCCCATTTCCACCGATACCCCTGCTACAGCCTCGCTCACCACACATTTCATTATTACTATTCTAGACTCATCTCAGCCACCCTTTTACTGAATATCTTCAATTTCACAAGAGCAAACGAATTATTTGCCTTCAGTCCGCCGACCCGAAACCCTCCCTTCGGAAGGATACCGACGACGGTCGACAGAAAAAAGACAATTCGCTATTATAAATGGAAGGATGGATCATTTCTGCTTCGCCTTGTGTTATATTTTGTCGACCTCGCTCGCTTTGCTCCCACCTTCAGACATCAGATGGGTTATTGGGAAAAAGTATCTTTTTAGTCCAACCAAAAATTCGGTTAACTGCCCTCCATCTATTGTCCTCTCACGACACCCTTCTTAGGTGAACGGTATCCCCAGCTTGTGTATGGTCTTTGGACTTGACCGATCCATGATAAATTATTGTAACCGATTTTATGAGGGTTGTAAAATGGTTAAAAGGATCCATAGAAGGGACAATAGACCACCCCGAGAACGACATCCATTAAATTTTGCAATATTAGAAAATTTATTAAAGGCCGGTCATCGTAGCAAATATGAGGCGGAGCTGGGACCGAATGCTTAGTCGAGGGTGAATCGATACCCAGTTTTGTCATTTCCGAATGACTTATGGTTAAAAGATTTTTTTACTGTCACTAGTCTGCAGGACTAAGGTGGAGAGCTGTAGTAATAGAGTTGCCATCCGTGGCCTCTGTTGGCACAAAGGAAATTATGTTCCTTGTGGACACTTGAGCCGTTATTTCAGATATTTACTGGGCCAACCGCTCTCTAGCGAACACTTGCAGTTCCGGGGGTGAATGTGTGCTGGTGCATATTCCAGCACTCTGAGTGGATTTGAATGCATTCGCCAACCCAAATGTGAACTAATGTGCAGGAAAAAATGCTGGTCTTCATTCAGCGTTTTAATAATGTGCTTGGGCAAAAGCGCACCTACCACATCATCACACCGCACGGAGAGGGATGAAGGTGAAAGGTGTGTATGTATAATTTTATGTGGACGAAGACGACGATGAATAAGAACTAAGAAGAAGAAGAAGATAGCGAAAAGGTACATATTATCCGTGTCCTTCTCCTGGTCGAAATATTATTGGTCGATGCGCGATATTTCTCGTGTATTGCGCAATCCCCCAAGTTATGGCGATTTCTTTTTCCCTGCACCAATTTCAACCCTCACTAGTGCTGTTCGCCTTATGCTCTTATCTTCTTTGCTTGGGTGGGTGGTGGCTGGTCTGCTCCGTATAACCTTTAGCAATATTACCACACCGCCACCGTCAAGGAAAATATGATATTCTTTTTTACGACCATGTGCAAGTGTGGGCGAGAGAGTGAGCTGTTATTGCTGTATGAAAAAGCGCTCACAAGTGAACTTCCCAATAGCGTTATGATAGCAATATTCACCCCTCGCTTTTGCCTGGATGTAATATAGCAGGCAAGGTGAAGTCCTGTGCAAGTGGTAAAGTCGTCGGCTATGTACTTGCGAGATTGGATATCGCCCGGCGGAAGGAAAGCGAATATTATATTTGTGGCATATACCGAAGGATATGGTTATAATATTTCATAAATTCACAGGGCGTGGTGTATTGTATGTTTGATGAAGTGATGTTATGATTTAGGCCACAAAATGGAGTCTCTGGGTTTCGTCTTTTAGGCTTCTGCCCATATCGTGGATGTATTCGTTAATGGGATGGTTCTAGGTAATTTATTGTAGATTATGATTTTAGAAGAATTCTTAGGACAAGGACATTTTGTGTATAGAGTTCTTGGTATAAAATCTGAATTCCAATTTTTACATTTTGAATTACTCAGAATTTTTCTAGGACCTCTCTTTTGAGGTAACATGCCTATAACACTTGCCTAATGACTTCAGGAAGATTGTTTGTTCCAATCTTCAAATAACTAGTAAAGCTGTGGGTGCTGCTGGGGATAATTGTCGGAGAAAATGAAACTTTTGGGAAGGTTACAGAAACATTTTGGACGTATGGAATTTGAATGCTGAGGTTATGAATGGTACCCTAATATCATAGATATGTATGGAGCAAGAACCTATCAATTTAGAGCCTACTCCAATAAGAATAAACAATATCGTGGTCAGTAGTATATTTAGGAGATGTCTTCTGGGTGTGTGTTAAGATCATTTGATCCCTGCGTTCGCGAATTGCGTAAGCATCTAGGATGGATGAAGATTCTAACCCTCTAAGCCCAGATCCGGCTGTTCTTCGACAGTGGCAACTTGAACGCCTTTCGCAGTATATTCTTGAATTTTCAAATGTCTTTTTTTCTGATTCAAGTCAAGTTGCTGTCCAAGTCTAAAAGGAGAGCCATAAAACCAAGCTGACTGTAGAAATTTGCAACGCTGTTGCAAACATGAGTGAACGTGATGTATTTCGGCTCCAGCACTATGAGAAATGCAATGTAGTATTTGCCGTGACTAATTGGATTTTTTTATCCCGCAGGAAACAGAAGCTGTCCCAAATAATAGTGATATACCGATTCACGAAAGAACTTCAAGGTGGTCGAAAAACCTTTAAAATAATCAGTAGTACAGGTTCACACACTTATAATCATCATCATCAACGGCGCAACAACCGGTATCCAGTCTCGTCCTGCCTTACTACGACAATCCGGCTTTTACGCCAAGCCCTCTAAAAGATGCCTGGCATCCCGGCCTCTGCCATAGCTCCATCTGAGGCGGTCCGAGTATCGCTCATAAATTTCGTCGTCGGCTACGAGATAGTCCATCCCCATGTAGGGGTTCAAAAATTCTTCGGAGTATTTTTCCTCTGAACGCAATTCGCAATTTTTATTGCCAAGAACGTATGCCTCCGAAGAATACATGATTGTGTGGTGTACCCTTTGATGAGAGGTTTCGTGCGAAATAGTTTTTGCAAGCTAACATTGATTTTGTTGGCTACCAGCAACCGTCCGCGGATTTCATCATCGTAGCTATTATCGGTTATGATTTTGGACTCAAGTTATAAAAAATTATGAACGGTTTCAAAGTTGTATTCTGCTATCTTTGTTGTTCTCATTTGACCAGCGGCATTTGATGTTATTGCTTCTTTGGTTTTGGATGCTGACGTTGCCGCCATGTACTTCGTCCTGCCTTCATTAATGTCCAGCCCAAGATCTCGTGCCGGCCGATCTGGATGGAGGTAGATTGTGCATTTGAGTTTGTTATTCCCATAATATCATTATCAGAGTAGGACTTGAAGACAATTGTGCCACTTGCATTTATATCACCATCACGAATCATTTTCTTTCAGAGCCAGGTTACACAGGATACATGATAGGGCATCCCCTTGTCTTAGACCATTGTTTATGGTGAATGCTCTCGAGAATGATCTGACTGCTTTTATATGGCCTTGCACGTCTATCAGGGTTAGCCAAGTTAGTCTTATAAATTTGGTCGAGATACCGTATTTTTCCATGGCGGTGTACGCTTTGGATGACGTAGCTAAAGGTCATTGTTATTATTATTCTGTCAAGGGAAAGTCGCACCGCGTCCTTAAAGAACTATTCTGCCCCTTTTACTGGTTATAGTATCTCAAGCAAGCATATAACCGTCAGGAACTTTAGTATATTCCCTACTTCCAGATCTTTCATCTTTGCATCTGGTATTAAGTATTCTCCCAGATGCTTCGACCTACTTTGCACTAGGGCCGGACACTGTCCTACAACGTGTGTAGAGGTTTCATTACACTCCGCACAAAACCGACAGTGACCAGTGAGAATTCCCACTATGATTCGGAGGTTCTTTTTGGTTAGGTTTAAGCAATCCTTTGTGTGCATGGGTTCGTATCCTCAATAAGCACCCTGCGCTGCTCCATCCCTGGTAGGCCCGTCCAGTACGGTTCCTTCAACCGTTCCCCTTCATTTCTTAGTGTCGTAGCCATGAAACCTTTTCCGATTCCACAGAAGGGTTCTGGCCTGTGTAAAAGCGTCACTGCTCCCTTCTTGGCTAGTTCGTCCGCTGCCTCGTTGCCTCCCAATCCTACATGCCCTGGAACCAAGAGTATCCAGACATTGTTGGACGAGCCGAGTGAATTCAGTTTCTCAAGGCATTCCCATACCAGTTTAGAGTTCACGTGGTTGGACTTAAGTGCCACGAGCGCTGCTTGGCTATCGGTGAGAACAGTAATGTTCTTCCCCCTGTAGTTAATTTGATCAAGGAGGCACATCCGTCCACGGCGTATTTTTCCGCCTGGAATATGCTAGTGTACCTGCCCATTGGGTCGAAGTACATAAGTCCACTTTCTTTGGACCAATGACACCGGCACCCGCTCCCTCTGGTGTGAGGGATCTGTTAGTGTACCAATTAATCAATTGCTGGTTTAAGCCGTATGTCCCAGACATACTCTCCCAGTTACTCCAACGTGTTTCAAATTTCTTATCGAAGTGAAACCTCGTTGTCATGTTATTCCTTGGTATCAGTAATTCGGGATACCGCCTAGAAAGAATATCAATCTTCCTTCGGTTGAGGCATCTCTCGCCTCATTGATCCTCCCGGCCATCCTGAATATTGCTCTCCTTGTCTGCATCCGTATGTGGAGATGGAGAGGGGTTGATACTAGAAGGACCTTCAGGGATACCGTTGAGAATGCCTTCAATGCCCCACTCATACACATGCAAGCCAGTCTTTGGAGTTTGTGCAATTTCCTGGCTTGTGTGCTGAGTTCAGTTCTTTCTGCCCACATTACCGCTCCATAGGTAATCATTGGCCTTACTATTGCAGTATATATCCAAAGTAGTATCTTCGGACTGTAACCCCATTTTTTTCCTGCTATAGACCTACAAGTCATCAGAGCCCTCGTGGCTCTCCGACAAGTGTTTCCGACATGTGTCTTCCAGAGTAATTTTTGGTCTAGCGTGATTCCCAAATATTTGCCTCTGTTTCCCGTTTCGCCTCCATATAATGAAATCTTATGGCTCACAGGTGATCTAATTTACGTCTCCTAGAGAATGGCACTAAAGAGGTTTTGGCATTCGAAATAAATTTCGAATGTTGCCAAACCTGCTGCGTCACATCACTCCGCCCCCAGATGAAACCTAGGGGTTTCAGCGACCGAACTCGGAACTGCGTTCCCCCATCATTCTGCGAAGCGAACGCGACGTGGTTTTAGGGCGCACACGGGGTTCAGCCTGGATAGGGAGACCACCTTTTCATGTCTTCCGTGCGTGCACGTGTCCAGTTCCTTGGGCGCACAGACAGGTGCGGACAAGTGTCGGGGGGGATGTGGCGCAGCAGGATTGATATTGGAATGCGAGCGGATTGATGACGTCGCCGACGCTCTCCGCGCTTTTTAGAACTCGCCACAGCTGCACTAGCATAGCTAATGGCGGGCTTCCTGAGTCCTGCTTTCACCCCTGATCTACCCGGGTTTTCTCCCCCCTTCGTTCAGGTTTGGATTTTTTGAGAGCATTTCCTTCATGCGGGCTAATCTCTGCCGCTCCTCGCTTTTTGAGCAGTGGCGTTTGTTGGTTGTTGTCCACGAAGCAAACCAATGTTAATCTTGGATCCACTGCTTGACGTCCCAATTTCTCCCTTCTTGGGTATAATCACCTGGCTCTCAGTATTTTGGAGATGTGCCTCCGCCGGATTAACCAGTTCGTACGCGGTACGAGGCGTCGCTTTAGTGGTTTTCCTTTTTTTTATCTTTATTGCTGGTACTCATTTGATTCCCACGAGTATGGGGGTTAGGAGGTCCGCCGTGCCATAGCCCCTCGTAGCACGGTAAGGTCTAACTTACTCACTGAGGCGACCAGGTATCAGTGAGCCATATTCCGACAGTTTTTCCATCGCTTGCGGCATAGCAAAAATCTGATCTATTTCAAATTTGCCTGGAATCACCCCTTTCCTGTATGGAACGATGATGTTCTGTGCATGTAGTGCTGTCCGCCTTAGCATAAGAGCGGCGAATATCTGATACATGGTACTTAGAAACAGGATACCTCTACAATTGCTGTACTGCGTCATATCCCCCTTTTATGTATGGGACAAATAATGCCTCCTCGCCACTCGTCAGGCATTGATTCGCTGTCCCACACCTTGAATATCAATCATCATCGCTTGGTATAGTTACTTAACTTTACATTTAACCAATTCGGTTGAAATTTCATCGGTTCCTGATGACTTATGGGCATCGAGGTGTATAAGGTTTGACCCTACTGATTTGGTGGTGAAATTTTTGCGCCTGGTGCGGTTGCTTCCTGTACTCCTCAAGTTCGCAGGTCCGTTGGTTCTCCCAACATTCCTTTTTCTCTCTGTGAAGTCGCTTCACCACTCGGTGGAGATTGTGATTGGTCTCCGCATGTGCCCGCGTTGTTTGAGAATGCAGCGTTCCCCATTATGCAGCTGCTAGCTTGCATTCATAGGCGAACTTTTTGACTTTTTTGCAGCTGGGGTCAAATATGTTTGTGGCCGCATCAATGATAACGTACTTTAGGTAGTTGTGAAGATCATTTGTTGATGTTTCACCTCCAGGGCATCTGTTAACTGCGGCATTCATTTCCTCATTGTAGGTGTTAAGGAGAGCTTTGATGCGGATGGCTTCAGTGTTTACTCTTACTTAATTGGCAGGGTGATTCTAGTGTTGTAATTCTAGCCCGGAGTACTATGTTAACGAGGTAACCATCCCAGTGTATACTGGCTCCCTATTTGTTCTGTCGTAAGTTGAGGTGGAAGGGGGCAATACATGGGCAATTCGGGTGAAAGTGGTCTGGAAAGATTTACTTTGCTTGTGGACAGCCTTCCGCGCAAACCAGGTACTTCCAAAAACCATCTCGTATTATGTTGCTAACTGTTGCTAACTGTTGCTAATTGTTATCATTGGTGGTGGTGCTATGTATGCTATGGGCACCGACGTTTCGCCAGAATACGGGCTCCATCCCCACTTGGCTGTTACCATCTCCAAGTATGATTTTGATATCATACTTAGGACATACTGCTTCGTAGAATATATTCTTGTCCGACTCTATAGTTTCTCCTGTGTGGGTGTGAACATTAATTAGGCTTATATTTCGAAATTTACCTCGCAGAGGCAGAGTGCATAGTCTTTTGCTTACGTTTTCAAAGCCGATAATTGCACGTTTGATTTTCTGGCTGATAACCTACTTCGAGCACATGGTTTACTGGACGGCCACTATAATATATGGTGTAGTAGCTCTTCATTAAGAAATCGGTCCCTGTCCAGCGCATCTCTTGCAACGCTTTTATACCATTTTTATATTACCGATGAGATAAAAAGTCGACGTTTGATTGTAAGTGATCAGATTCTGCAGGCGAGCAATAAAAACTAGCTTCAAATCGTCTTCATACAAAAGACGTACGTCTTTTGTATGCATTAGGAACGGTGATCATTAATAAAGAGAAATAATAGAAATAACTCAGGACAATGAGATCTGTTGGCTTTTAAAGAAGGGAAAAAGGGAGATGAGACAGTGTTAAGTGTTAAATGAGACTTGATTCCTTCTACCACATAAGTAAGACCTCAACAAGGTGAGCATAGATGGTGGAAAGTCATACGAATCGAGCCTCTTGAGGATCAACGGATTCAAAAGCTTTGAAGAATCAGTATAAATTATGTGCACGTCTTTCCTTTGGTTTGTCCAACGTAAACTTTTCTGCAATCAGCGCAAGAAATTGCGTATACCGCAGACTTGGCCATTTAATCGATTGTATCTAGAAAGACCTGGAAATCTATACGAAACCGACGGACATCAAATGGGTTCTGTGCATAAAGTCGCCTCTTTCAACCACATTCACCGGATGCTAACTCTTCCCATTTCCTTGGAAGGAATGATTAAAGAGACGAAGCATATTTTTGAGGTCGCTTAACTGAATGGTTATTCCGACCATATCATCAGCAGCTTGATTAACAAACGGAAGAGGAGACTCCAACAGCAAGCACTCACCAAGCTGACTCCAGATCGACTCAGATGGAGAATAGCATTCGAATTTATTCTTTTTTTGTGATGTCTTCTCCTTTCTCTTCTCATCCATACCCAAGCATGTTCGCAAATTACTTAAATATTTTTAGTAAAGTTAGTGGAAACTGTGTTAAACTTTTTACTTAACTTAGACGCTCTTTATGCAACTTTTGTTAATAGCAACATCTTGTTGAGGGTATTTCGTTCCAACGTCCTCCTCTGTGTTGTTGCTTGGGAGCAGAACATAGAAATTGATCGCCACCAGGACTTATCTTTGTTAACACTTATCTGCGCCACATCATGTAATCGCGTCTCACACAATTTCGAATGAAAAACTACATCTATCGGCGTATCGGTCAGGTACCTATAGTGGTAGAAGAAGTAGTGGATGGGTTACACTTAAATTTAATGAAGGACGAAAGCTCGAATCCATAGCATAGCCGGCATCCATTACCCCAGATTGGATGGGGAATTTGGGTTTCTCGGAAAGACTTGGAAAAGGTAGAAATACAATTCGCAAACCGGCAATTGGCTTGTAGAGGGAATATCACGTGCTACGCCCAATTTTGGAGGATAGTGACAATCATATACGTCCACTGGTTAGACAGTCACTATTGGTGGCTCTTCTGAAGTTTGACGATTTTTTGGGCAAATCCAACCATTCCCCATGATGCTTAGTTTCTGCAATTGGAGCGAGAACGACTGACTTACTTGTCAAGCGGACAAGCGAAAATGCACTATAATATTCCAGAAAATCTATCAATAGCGAGTGCTGATTTGGTCTCCAAGTAATATTACCAGTAACCGATCTGAGACAAGGTATGGATGGTAAGATATAGAACTAAAATGGGATCTGCCTTGATATTTTAGAATTACGAACGAAAGAGGCCTGCTAGAGAAGATGCTTTATTTGTAAAACAAAGCCTTATTAAAATCGGCTCAATGTTTGTCTGTTTTGTTTTTTTTTCGATGGAAGGTGCAAAAGTTCAAAATATACCGTGAAATCCAACCGTTATGTGAAATTTTCTCCTTTGCATACCTAGCGGGACTGCCATTTCGCCATTGCTTGGCCAGACAGGATCAGTTATGATCCGTGGCTTATATTGAAACTTATCATCTTCTTCCTTTTTTCCTTAAAATATTGTGGATAGCTTTTATTAGTTTTTCCACCGTCCTCCAAGATATTTCAGAGGTTAGCATATGGTCCACGATATTTTCGGGTGACTGCTGCGCGTTGATAATTTCCACCTCTGTCCTTTGGACGGCGAATCTCGAATCGTTAAAAACAACGTGTTCCACATCGTCCTGAATGAGATCACATTTTGGGTAATCTGTGGAGTTGTCATTTTCGAAGCGGTAAAGATATGTGCGATACCTCCCTGTCCGCTTAGGAATTGAGTCCGTTTGTGCCTAACCTTTCCGTGTAGTCCTTTAACGCACTTCCTCAGTTGAGTTACTTTTGTAAATCCAGCTTCATTTGAGTAAATCGTCCCATCTCTTCTGCCGGAGTAATATTGCTTGAGTTCATGCCAATTGTGGACGATAGACATAAGATTCGTTGATGTCATATATTGGGTCATACAAGTGTCGACTATGCCAGCTATGACATATACTGCTCCCTCAGATGTTGTACAATATGCGCAATATCGCTATGCATTTAATCGGTATGGACGTCTAATCTTTCTAAGATTTTGTGTAAAACAAAAGCTTTTTTCTCAGAGACGGTTGTAGCGATTCACGCTAAATTTGGTGAAAAGGTGGGAACTGTGGGGGGTATAAATTTGTTTTGATCAAAGATAGTCATGTGGGGTATCAAATGAAAGGTCTCAGCTAGTAGTCTTAGTTTTGACATTTGATGGAAAGGTGGGGAGTGCGGGGGGTAGAAAGTGATCATTTATTTAACGGACTCATTCTCAGAAACTGCCGTGCCGAAATATTTGAAAAAAATCAACAGTATATCTGTTCAAATAAAGTTAATAGTAGTATATTACCTAAGTTCATTTTAGCACTACGAAATTAGTAGTAGTAATGTTGGCTATAACATAGAGCATGATCTTACCAAGGTTGGTGGAAATTGCGTTATTACCAACAAAGTTATAATAGGTGAAAGTTGTCGTTTCTTTGCAAACTTGACACTATGAATGTCAATGTCATCCGAAAGTGGATACTCTCACATAATAAATGCATATATTATGTGCTACGTACTAATGGGGCAAATGCACACTCAAATGCCTTTATATGACAAATGCATAAAACCCTTCACAACTGAAGCATCCAGTTTGCGGTTTCCTGACTTGTTTCTGTTTACTTCATGTTCCAATGCTAAGACGAGAGCCGCATAAAACAAAATTGAGCTAGCAACTTGCGGAGATAAGGAGCTGACGGTTTTTCCATGGGCCACCTACATTTGGTAACATTTTCGCCAAGAATGTAGAACTCCGGATACTTTTGTTGTTAAATTTTGAAGACGAAACAGATAAACATCATCCCTTTGGGGAACTGTAAGCTCGAAATTTCATCATCATCATCATAAACGGCACAACAACCGGTATCCGGTCTAGGCCTGCCTTAATAAGGAACTCTAGACATCCCGGTTTTGCACCGAGGTCCACCAATTCGATATCTCTAAAAGCTGTCTGGCGTCCTGACCTACGCCATCGCTCCATCTTAGGGAGGGTCTGCCTCGTCTTCTTTTTCTACCATAGATGTTGTTCTTATAGACTTTCCGGGTGGGATCATTCTCATCCATACGGATTAAGTGACCCGCCCATCGTAATCTATTGTGCCGGATTTTATCCACAACCGGACGGTCATGGTATCGCTCATAGATTTCGTCATTGTGTAGGCTACGGAATCGTTCATCCTCATGTAGGGGGCCAGAAATTCTTCAGAGGATTCTTCTCTCGAACGCGGCCAAGAAATTTCATCGTACATTATAATACACAGTAAAGAACCGAAGGCCGATCCTCGTGGAACTCCGAAATTTTTCTTAGGTTCTTCGCCTGAATCTTCCTCTTCCAGGGCCAAGTCGATGCGTACCAGGTATTTTCGAGTGCCTACTTTGGCTAAAACCTCAGTTATTTTGCTCCAGTTTGCAGAATTGAAGGCATTCTTTATTCTCGTCACCATACGGATCGCATTGACAGTAGGTCTCGCTTTTCGAAACCCGAACTGCCTGCCCGCGGGGCCACCCTCTCGTTCTATGATCGATACAAGCCTGTTGCGGATCATACATTCGAAAAGCATGCTGGTGGCGTGCAATAGGTGTATAGACCTATAGGACGAAGTATCGCTCAAAGGCTTACTTGGCTTCAGATTTAGCACTAGCTTTTATTGTTTCCACTTTTCTTTGAAGCATGCCGTGAATGTTTGTTCGACTCAATTTGGAACTTGCTTGCAAGGCTTATTTTCGACAGTATTCTTCGCGACCTCAAGAACCGCTTCTGTGGATATTTCGTGAATTTAATCGGGATCTACCTAAAGACTTGATTCACTTGCATCTGGTGGAAGGCGAATACTAGTAATATTCCGTAGCAAATGAAGGTTGGTGATCGACGAAGAGCGTTTATCCTAAATTGATGACATGACTGCCTTCTATGCACCTCCCCATAGGTCGATCACTTTTCGAAGAAGCTGTTTTCAGTTCTTTTTTCGTCCTTTTATATCGACAACTTTTCAAACTCAGTACGATTCTTGCTACATTGACTGCGTCCCCTGGCTTTGAGGCAAATTTTGCGGCGTTTTTCAATTTCGGAATTCCACGTTTCTCATTGGCATCATTTCTTGTAATAGTATTTTTTCGAACATTTGGTTGTTGAGTTTCTTGTATGACCCTCTACTGCAGTTTTTTTGGTATATTTTCCTTTCGTAATACACTCGAAATTATAGTCTGATGGTCGCTGTGCGTGTACTCCTCGCTCACTTGTCCTTGTAGATCCTTGGATAATATGTCGCTAACAAACGTAAGGTCTATTACCTATCCCATTTCCTGTTTCCGAACAGTTTTGACCCTACCGGCATTTATCAGGACGATATTCGGACGTGAAAATTCCTTAAGTAATATGCATTGGTTTCACGACTACCTCAGTCTTCTACCTAATTGTTAAAATCGCCAAATGGGTTGTGACGAACTGCATCGGTCATAAGCCCTTCAACCATGAATTCATCAAGCGTGGCGCTTGAGGCAGCATAGCAGCTAAATATGCTAATGCCGCCTACCCTAACTCGTGTGAATTCATCCTCTGGGCTATTGATTGTGTTTTCCATGACTAGGTTTCTGCTGGCCTAAATTGTCATTTTGCGGCTTGTATCTGACACCTAGACATCAATACTGAGCCTTATCAGTCTCTGCCTTCACCGTGATTTCATCCAAGGTCCAAGATTTTTTACGTCGATGATAAATGCACTTAAATAAACTATACAAGAAATACTCAGAATCTGTTGGCGTCTAACTTCCGATTTTTGAATTGTTTCTTTTGCTCCTTCTCCTTTCATACTCATTAATATTTTGTAGGCATTGAGGTGGCAAGGTAGGCGGGAATTCCCAGGCCTCATTGTTAGCTGGGACCAGAGGAAATATTAGACGGGGATCTAATCAGAAGGAGTTTTTCTTTTTTAAGTTTTGTTGAAAACAACGCCGTATTAAACTCGCTTCACTCTGTCCGTCTGTCACGATTTCGCTGACCTTGGCGCTGGGGGACCTAAAGGGTGATTAGTCGATAATATTTAATAATAATAAATAGCAGGGTATTGCTAGGATTAGTCGTCCGATCATTGTTCTACAATCTGTTTGCCTTAAAGAAGTACAAGGTGGACATTCTGGGCATAAATTGGATAAAGCGATGGGAGTGCAGCAAGCGGGAATTCTACTATAAATACGTTGAAATATTGAAAACTGCGAAGTTTTTGATAAGGGTCATTTCCACGGTAAACATTTGGATGCCTGAGTGGGTTCTGAAATTATTAGATCTTTTAGGCCTTAAAAGTGCAAAGTGAAAGACCGGCGGCGTGTTGCAAGACTATGACACGGTATTCTTTACGGACGGATCGAAGATGGCTTATGGAGTCGGCGCGGGGGTTTTCTCGAATACACACGGTGTATCCAAGTCGTATGCTCTCCCAGGTTTCACCAGTGTATTCCAGGTGGGAGTACTAGCGATATTGGAAGTCTGTCGATGGCTGGAGCGTGATTCGAGCCCCAAGCGTAACATAGCCATTCTGACCGACAGCCAAGCGGCCATCAAGGCCTTGTACTCAACGACGACATCTTCCCGGTTGGTGGGGCAGTGCAGAGACGCGCTCAACCATCTGGGCGGCACGCTCAAGGTCATTCTCCTCTGGGTTCCCGGGCATAGGAACATACAGGGGAATGAGCGGGCTGACGGATTGGCCAGGCAAGGCTCTGCTCTTGGCAGTTCCTCGGCGAATACAGTCGGTGTTCGGCTGGCGGCTGTCGGGGGCGGAGTTTACTCGCACTACCGCGCGGGCCTGAGATGGCGAAGGTTTACAAGTTGTGCGAAGTCAAGGAGAATTTGGCCCGCTTATAACATAGCCCGATCACGAGAGCTCCTGTGCCAGACGCGTGCAAATGCATTCTAGATTACGGCGGTCTGCACGTGGCACTAGCCCATAGGGGACCATGCCGCTAGGCTCGGCATACCCTACAACTCGCATTGCCGAAGCTGCGGAGAAGGAAGGGAAACCCTCATGCACTTTCGCTGCGATTGCCCAACTCTGGCTAGAGTCAGACTGCGGACACTGGGTAAACCATTCTTTGGGGACCTCAGAGAGATTTCTAACTGCAGGGTGGGAGAGCTGCCTTTTTTTGTGAATGCTGGGGCTAGCTCTGAAGATCCGAGTCGGCAGGATTCTGCCTCCCTGCTTCCATAACAACAGTCATGGTCTTAGGAGTTTGTGGCATCAAAACGGCGCACCAAAGTGATAATTGGGCTCCTCGAAGCCGCCACTGATACCTACCTACCTCCATAGAAATCTCCTAATGCGCTTTATATTTATCAAAAGTTATTCTAGGTTTCAAAAAGTCATAATTTTTATATTAATTTAATTTTCTACTGACTTCAAGGAAAATCAAATCATGTACACACATACGGGTACATATGCGCGAAATCCATTAATGCATCCATCAAAGTAATTCACGATTAACTTAAAATTAAAAGTAATTGAAAAATTTTTCATGCTTGTGAACGGGGCAATATACGCATTACAAAAATTAAATCAACACCCCCAGCATCTGAAGCAAGTGTGACGTGAACTCTGTGACAATTTTATAATATCGGGGTTGCTTTAAATGCGAATTATTCAATTTGAACTGTATAATGGGGTCGTGCCATGAGACAGAGGAGTGCGAACACAAGACGTATAAGGACGAAAAAAACATGCCATCCTATGACTACGTATGATGACGATAATGTCGTTTCGTCAAAGAAGTGCGCGCGGCGAAAACGATGAAAATAAATACATACAGTGATAATCCGTGTCAAATAATGTGGCACAAAATTGAATTTTCATATGGCACCCCCTTTGAACAAACCCCCACGGGTTAAGTAAGTAAGTAAGCCGCTCAGAGTTATAATTTCAAGCCACTCTCCCCCTACGAAAACAGTGAATCGCGTAGTTTGTGGGTATACGCTTCTAGGGGTGAAGGCAGTGCAATACTTGTCACTCAAATACACATAATCTGTGTGAGTGGTGTTTGTTTTAAGGTTCCTCTGCGAACTACTATGCGTATGAGTAAATTGAACGGTAAAAGAATAGGTAGAGGGTAGGCCAAGAGAACGATACAGGTATCGATATTCTCGCAACGAAATACCATATTTTTGCCGCCAATTCCAAGTTGCATGCGATTGCACATTACCAACGGATTTGCTTAGCAAATGAGAAAACTTATTTTTCAAATTTCCTTGATAAATCGAAAAGATGCTATGTTAATTGCCAAGAAACTTCTTTGGTATGTCGAAAAATATAATAATTCCACCCCTGATTGAAATATTCTTGCTTGCACCCCATTCTACACCATATCACTTGTCGAAAAAACCAAATTCGACCCCTAACGAGTATCACATCGCGTCTTCTTCCTGTATCCTCTTCGTATCCTGCTTAGTGTGCATATCCTACCTATTCAAAGGCACAAGGATCCTTCATAAACTGAAATAAAATTTTTGTTATGCCTCGCATACGACAACAAATAGAGGTCGATATGGTGAGCAGGAAGTGTTGGGAAGCAATCGTCACTATAAACAAGTGGCATCTGTCAAATGAACTAAGTGTGAAATTATCCTTACAAGTTATTATTGCTCGATATGAAGACCAAGAATATTTTCCGATAGGGAGTGGGTGGGTAGATGATATATACATTGTTGGTAACTATAGAGGGCAGAAAGGCGAATTATCCTGCTGTGTTTGGTTTTCAAAGGGGGTGATTTTACACTTGTCAATACTTTGCAATGCAGGCAACAACTAAAATGCACAATATGCATGAGGTGATTTAATTCTTTACGGATTAGAAGGGTCACAAAGATTAATTCATTGTACTCGGACTTTTACGGAAGGGGGACAATAAAATGTTCAAGTGATGGCTTTTTATTGACAAATTGCCGGCAAAGTTGGATGACGGGTACTTTTTTGATTAATTATGATTAAGTTTTTAAAGTGATTTGGTAGGAATTAAATATGATTTTATTTTGAAAATGCTACATTTCAGTCTGGACATTTATTATTAACAACACTTTTAATACAGAAAATATTGCTTTTTCTATGCGAGATAAACTCTACGCTGGTGCACTTTTTTAATATTCAGATACTACTACAAACTGTTATAAGTTTGCTTGGTGTACTATGATAAGCTTAGTCATGGAAGCTAATTCGGAAAGATTTGTAATTTGACAGAAATCAGAGGAAAGTAAGCTGATTATGGATACTAGAGCGTAACTATTATAAGAGTGGCAGGTGACTCCTACTTTACGTCAATTAGGTATTAGTAAAACAAGTGGGAATACCGGAAGCTAACTTCGGGTATAAAGGTTTTGTGATCATCTTATATGAGAAGCTTCTACGAACATTTTTCCATCCGGATATGGCTAAAAAGTCAATACATTCTTTAATTTTTTCCAAATTACAAGATATGCATACGTACATATTACAGAGGCAGATTTTATGCTGACCCTTAACAAACAAAAATTATCTGTTACCGAACACAATACTTATATATGCACGTATATAAATTGATTGTACACATATTTCCAACTTACTTCGTGCACAAAGCCATACATATGTACATATCTGAATTAGGTGCTGCTGAAAATGGAAAAAGTTCACCCTCTATAACTTTCTTAATGATAGTTGGCTTTTCTTCAAATTGTGATTTATGTTATCGCTTACACCAATGCCAAGATAAACCCAACCGGGTGGGGGGGGGGGGTGTTCAAGGCGACGACTCAAACCTTATTTTATCCACAATCGATCGTTCATGGTATCGCTCATAGATTTCGTCATTGTGTAGGCTACGGAATCGTCCATCGTCATGTAGGTGGCCAAAAATTCTTCGGAGGATTCTTCTTTCGAACGCGGCCAAGAGTTCGCAATTATTCTTGCTAAGAACCCAAGTTTCCGAGGAATACATGAGGATTGGCAAGATCATAGTCTTGTACAGTAAGAACTTTGACCCTATGGTGAAGTATTTTGAACGAACTTATTATTCAAAGATTCAGGGCGAAGAGAGTAGGAGGAGCAATCTTAAAATATTATTTTATGATTCGTTTTTTTGACGGTATAATATGAAACCTGTA
Organism: Hermetia illucens; assembly: GCF_905115235.1. Classification (NCBI taxonomy): domain Eukaryota; kingdom Metazoa; phylum Arthropoda; class Insecta; order Diptera; family Stratiomyidae; genus Hermetia; species Hermetia illucens. Next base: position 150,549,016 of record NC_051849.1, read on the forward strand.
CAGTGGTGACGCTAGAAAATCCAACTCAGTTTTTTTACACCACAGGAAGGTGGTTTGGCTGTGGAAGAAATAAGCCTGCAGCTCTAAGGCAAACGCAAATACAAATACGAACATTTGTGATAATGGGATCAAAAGGTTAACACCCAACCAACTCGATTGTCGCTCTCTTAGACACAAGTACCGATAGCCAAACCATTGGAATCTCATGGCTTACTAAAACAAGATATTTATTTATGTACCCGTTTAATTTGAAGATAAAGTCGGCAGTCATATGACGAGGAGAAGTCCTTAATTTGAATAAATATAGCATATTTTCCAATAATTATCAGATCCTTGATTTTCCCAAATAATTCTGTCTATTTACAACCTGCTCCTTTGTTAAGTATAAGGTGCGTTAGTTTAATTATACTGTGAGTACATTTGCCGCTATGCAGAGTGACAAACACAAAACAAACGGGATTCGAACCTGGGGCAAAGAGATCGAGTTTCTAACACCCACCGCTACTTCTAATAAATTCGAAACAAATTTGTATATTGTAAAAAAGCGATTTGACGACTTATTCTTTTCAGGGGGACAAATAATTACGTAAATATGACGGGGTCCTGCTTGATGCCGCTTGCATCCTGCAACAACCCAATTATATTTTCGGCCTGCAAATTGTAAAGGTTTAAAACCAAATTTACCCACTTTCTGAAACGCGTTCCGTCCGGCCGTTTTTATGGTTTTGTTTGCAAAACAAAACCTTATTAAAATCGGTTCAGTGTCTGTCTGTCTGTCTGTCTGTCTGTCACAAGCGCTTTTCTCAGAAACGGCTATACTCACTGACACGAAATTTGGTGAGAAGGTGGGAACTGTGGACCCCCAGACATGCGGTGACTGATATCCTCCTACGTTGAGATTTAGGGGGGGTCCCTATACATGCAAAAGGGGGGTGTACAATTTTTTTTCACCGAATATAGTTATGTTGGATATCAAATGAAAGGTCTCAATTAATACTTTTCGAAGTTAGTTTTGAGATTGTTAGAAAAGCGTTTTGAGATTTGTTAGAAAAGCGGAGATTGGGACCCATCCTCAGAAACTACCCTACCGAAAAATTTGGAAAAATTCATGAAGCTCTCTCTATATGGTGCCCAGGCCTCGAAATACTCTCCATATTGATATCTATTCAAATTAAGTTAATAATAGTATATTACCATATTTTTGGGAAAATTGAGTAAAAACCCCCTTAAGTTTATCCCAGAGTAATAAAAGTTGGCAGTAGTATAAACTATAATATGAAGCTTATTATCCCCAAGTTCGATCAAAATCGAACTATTAGTAACAAAGTTACAGTAGTTCAAAGTTGTCTTTACCGTGTAAATTTACAACTCCAAGTACTAAATCTGATATGCTAGATGCATATACATAACGGGCTACCATACGTACAAATGTGGTAGTTCTACACTCAAATATACTTATAGAAGAAGCAAACAAAACCTTTCATACCTGGGGCGCCCAGCTTCCGGTTCGACTTGTTTATTCTGCAACGTAACATCTGGTGCTAAATGAATTTCCAATATTTATTATATGAATGAACCAATTAGTTTTACATTTCTATTTATTAGATGTAAGGGAAATTCTGCTTCAAATAATATAAGTCAATTTTATAAAAAAGGCCAATCGGCATATAAAGCAATATTATACCGGGGTACGGAGTACACTAATTGAACAATATCAGTAGAAAAAAACTACTAGAGCGTGTGACTTTCGAACATATTATAGTGTAAATGGAGAATGTAGGCTTTTTTAAGGGTCGAATATATTCTCGCTTACCGCTCCGTGGAATGAGTTTTAATTTTGATACTCGTTTCGAATTAGGAGAGTAAAAATCCAAAAGTATGGGGTTAAAGACGCGACGCATTCAATGCATTCCTTGCTTTGGATATATATATACATGTGGTTGCCATTTCCTGTTTGCGAATATAGTGCGCCAGTCACGTCATTCGCGGTTATCTCAAAGGCGTCTCAGCTCCTCTCACGATGAGACGGCTGAACAGTAAACGATTCTGCGCCCAGTGCCCTTGGGGCGACCCACGCATTAGTCATCTTGGGAGAATGGTTTCCACTTTCATGGTATAGCCAGCAATGCAGTTGTCACCCCTCCTTAATGTGTAACCTATCCACTGCCACTTCCTTCTCCCTATTACAATGTGTAGTGTCAGGTCAGCATACGACAGAGCTTTTGAGTAACAGTGGTGATCACTTTCCATGTCAGAACACAAACACAGATCAATCTTCACTTTACCTTGGTGTTAAGATAACTGCGTTTCCAGATTTTAGACAGGGCAGCGCAAGTGAGTCTAGCGCTATTAATGCATCGGGCAACATCCAGTTTGGTGCCACCTTCAGCAGAAACCATGCTTGCGAGATATACAAATTAATCAACGCGTTCGATGCTCTGCCCATTAGTGGAGACAGGGAGAGTGAGATGACTGAGAACCTTGGTTTTTTCCTTTCAAATCTCGCTGGTGGCAGTGGAATTTGTATCGTGACTTGACGTCGGATACCAGTCGACTCAGCTGGGTCAAATCAGGGTAATAATCTCGGGCGAGCGTAATGCTGACCACATTGCTTCCTATAGGGCACTATAATCTTGTAATGTACCGTTACGGTCTTGAATGAAGTGCTCTAACACACTTCGAGGCCCTGATCCAATATGGATTGTTGCGCCAACGATTATTATTATTATTATTAATTGATTTAGGAATTGTTTCCTGGGTGTGCACAAAGGGATTTTCATCTAATTGTTACTCTCTTGCGTTTGAATATTGCGTCCATTGCTTTTCAAAAAGTTGGAGGGCAAGTTTTTCTTTCCCCAAAGTCAACACGTACCGCTTAAATGACCCAATTGTCGTCCGACAATGAGAGCATTATATTGTTGATCGGACAAGTATAGTTCGATTGAGAATATTGAATAACCTTGACCCTCATTAAAAGTGCTCTTCGAGCACGTAGGTTACGTAGGTTTCCGGCATTGTTGCGATGGGCTGTCACTGGAATTGTGTGACTGTATAGTTGTGGAAGCGGATCGATTATCCTAAGAAATTGTACGCTTTTCGATCACCTCAAGAGTGTCAAATATGACACGCTTGAATTTCGATAGCGAGATAAATCTCAGGGAGTACAGCGTGGTGTAATAATAATGAAACTAAGGCACCTTCGCTTTGGAAAATCAAACAGCGTAGATATTCTATAGTGCACAAAGGAGTCAATAGGAGGCCGAAAATGTGGTGTTCGCGGTGAGAAGATTTATTAATTTCAGAACGTCTTTCAACGTCTCGTTCAAGAACGTTAAAGATCGGCCCCCAAACCCACGATGGTGACCTTAGGCTGCTTCTCCAAATAAATTGAAATCATCTCCGTCATCAATGTACTCAAGAGGGACGAAGCCATCCGTTGAACGGACTCCCTGTGGAATTGTTCATCACAGTCTCTATAGTTTCTGTACAGCTACTACTTTCATTTTTCCGGAAATCCGAAATCTACTCGAGGAGCAGAGAAGGAGACTGCGGTTGGTAGGTATCAATGGCCGCTTTGAGCAGCCATATTACTGCTGAGGTGCACCATTTTGAGACCACAAATTCTTTAAACTGTTACTGCTGAATTCAATATACTCAGGTGTTCAGAGTTGGTCCGTAGTGTTTACGAGACATAAAAGCTCCACCACACTAGAATCAGAAATGGTCTTTCTTTCTTTCCGTCCTCAAAGAATTTTTTGACTTGTGTCCGCAGATTGGTTTGGCTACAGTTCAGCAATGGCAAAGGAAATGTCTTTATCCCTCTCTCCCCAACTTCAGCAATGAGTTTCACAGAATCTGGCGGTATGGTCCCCTATATTCCAGTTCCCCATACAAACCGCCTTTATCTTGTGCGCATTTGCACATGTCTGGCCGAAAAGCACTAACAATTCGATTTTTTTATTGGAGGGAAAAATCCTTCTCCCTAGTCGACTGTCCTTACCGATGGACTGTCAAGAACAGACCACCGCCTAGTCACTCCGCCGGTCCGCTCATACCTCCTATGAATGACTGGGGACTCAAAAGAGCGTGACTTTCAGTGTGCTGCTGAGTCTACGCAGCGCTTTCTTTTGCGCCGCTGCGCTATCGGTCAGAATGAGTAACCGCTTGGGTGCCAAAGTCTAATCCAGCTATCGACAGATTTCCAGTATCACCACTACCTCTGGTTGGAATAGCCAAAGGCGCAAAAACCGTACTACTCGGCTATACTGTGCGTATCAGAGAAAACTCCTGCACCGACTCCACAGAGCGGCTTCGGTGAAAAATATTGTTTCCGCTTCTAGGAATACGTCCCCGGTACCACATCGTTGGAGATGTTTAGAGTTCCCGATGTACTTTGTTTAGGATGCTGTTTTGGTTGTAGAGTTTTACTGCCCAAGTGGTCTGGCAGTACTGCACAGTACAGCGTCCAGGGAGACGAGGTGCAGGAGTACACTTATGGCGTTTGCAGGGTAGGATTGTAGATTTCTTTACTTCATTCATTTTTTTACTAAGGGCGTGGTCGCCTTCTTAACCTTTAATTCAGTGTTTAGTCTCCACTTTGACTTAGGATCGGAAATTACACCCAATACTTAACTTTGGAGGAAAGAGCCAATCTTTATCAATTTTGCTATGAGAGGAGGAATTCGGGTACCTTGTCCCCTGATATCAATGCGCCCAAGCCCCCGTAGAATTTCATACATAATTATAGACCAGAGTGAAGATGGCGTCTCTCCGGTCACAGTTCCTGTCAAGTGGCCGCCTTTCGAATCAGATTGAATTGTCCGGGTTCCTAGTATGGATACTATGGATAATACACTCCTTCAATCCTATTATGGCTGGAACCTCCTTCATGGCTTTGGCACTAATTTTGTTGAATACTTCCTCTATGTCCTATGTTGGCAGTGCTGATGACCTTGCAGCTCTTCAGGAAGCCCTTCTACGGATACGAGAAGGCAGGGGTACTTATTAAGATTTCGAAAAACCACACCCGCTTTGAGTGCGACAAATGGAGGAATATCTGCATGCTTTCTTCATTTATTATCTTGAAAGAGCTCCAGCTAATACCTCTGAGGAATTTAAAGTCGGAAGTGGAGTTCACCAGAATTGAATGGTAACGGTCTTAATGCTGCTTTGTCGGGAGAAGGCGGAGCGCTTCAATTGACTACGACAGCTTCCCCAAATATCTCCAACACTTTCACACCTACTGGATCCTGGCGAGTTGGGGGTAGGGGAAGGGTTGAGCAGAACAGGACTAAAGATAAATCCTAGCAAAACAAAGGTCTTAAGTTTAGCGGGTCGTCACACTCATCCTATCTGCATTAATGGGTAAAGCTGAAGGTATCGAACTATTTGTATATCTAGGCGTTGTATCAGTTAATGGCAGTACTGAGCTTAATGTCGCTCTATGCATTAGGAGCACTAGATTTGTTTTCTCTATTTCGTCAAAAATCAACCTGAACCTGGTCCTCGTATCACATGGAAAATAATTTCCATTAATACTCACAAGGTTGTTAGCGTCCTGTGATCGAGGTAATTTGGCTTTGTACAATTTCGAACGAAGGATCTCGTCGGACCACGGCCAATACTTATGGATGTGTTGATCAGAAGGCAGAATGTGCAGTGTCACAATTTCTTTACTAACCCCATTATCCCCAACACGGAGAAGGAAAATGCTGGAAGGGTCAAAGCTGGGGGGAGTTGAAACTCATCCCAGTGGTTGACACGCTTTGCGCCGTTTAAAGGTAAAGGGCAACGATACATATGCTATTTTACATGACTATTACAAATCGATTACTCTGATTTCGGGTACCGGAAATAGTATGACAATTTACTTGTAACTTGTTTCTTCGGAGTTTCACTCCTTTTTAACTGTCAGTTGTGTTATGCTAGATATTGGAGTGCGACAATGGTTTTCTGTTTTTTTTTATTAAACATTGTAACACAGATAGAGCAATAATTAATAAAGTTTAAGTTTCGAAATAGAGACCATTTGAATGTATAACTTGAACCTTTTTTGTCGTTACAGGTCAAAAAATCGCGACGGGTCGGAATAAAGAATGCTCGTATTGCATATAGATACTGAGCGACAATTTCTTGACTTTGAATCTTCTCATAACATTTTGGCTTGATAAGAATGTACGACATAGTTTACAGTTTCTTAGATTCTTAAGGTAAGGGACTAAGTAAACTAACGTTTTTGGGGATATGTACAGTTTAATTTTTGTTGGAATAATCCTAGTCCTACCTAGACAACATTTCGATTTATATGCCACCACGCAACCTATTTTTCCTATATTATCAATTTCAATTAAATTTCATTCGATGGTTTAGCCAAAGCTATATCGGAAACTGTATTATCATCACCATTAAATAAAACTTTATTAAAACCCATAAAATATTTAATTAAAATCGATTTCATTACAATCAGACCATTATAAAAATCCATTTAATATCATGGGGATTTCTAGATCGCAGCACAAAATAAATTTCCATGTTAATTTAAAAACGAATAAACATTCGCTTAAATTAGAAAATCAAATTGTCACATCTCGTATTCGAGACAGGTATCTTACGGAGTCATGGATTTAACGCAATTGCTTGCCATTGGTGCTATTGTTTGCGTACAAAATGCTGTCTATGAAATTCAAATAGAACAAAACAAGGGAAATATTGAATACAATTGATGGATACGTGCCTAACACCACCCGCTGTTCAATATCCAATAAATCTCAGTAAAACCCAATATTCACCCTGTCGTATCTTCGATAATATACAATCAACGCAACAGAGTAACGGCAGGACAGTGTATCGGCTCCTCAGCTAGTGTTGCGAGGGGTAAAACACGCCAGGACTTTAGCATAAACTTGCGTTCTGTACATTGAATTTGCACTGTCAAGGATTCGAGATTCGAGGCATTATAGAATTTCAAACAGGCAATACTCCATAACAGCTCCTCTCGCATCGCCCAGCATGCAACGTGGGGGTTGATTGTACATTGGGTCTTATAAATGAATTTCCAATGAAATTGGAAAAAATGAACTGGATAGCGTTAGAAAGAATTAGGATTAATTTTAAACGATAATACCACCAACTTTTTGCTTGGTGGGAGAAACTCTTGCCAAGTTGGGTTAGTTTCCAGAGAGTATTAAGATAGGCAGCGGAGTATTGGCCTTATCTGAGCGCGGTTTTTGACCTGACTGATGGTGACTGTGTGCTTCAATATATTATAAGAATGACATTAAGTATTTGCAAATAGAAGTCTTGAGAATCAATCGGAAAAACGTTAAGAAAATACGGGAAGTGGGCTTTCTTATGTTTTGTTCGTTCTTCATATCTATTGCTTAAGGGGTGGCAGGTCGTGTTTTAATAATAATAATAAGCTAGCAGTAATTAGCACTGATCTGTGTTTAAAATCAGTTTTTAAACGGAGTTTGAGCGACATGCTGGACTACCCTACACAAAGATGGATTATATATATATCCTGGGGGTTGATAGGCAAGATTGTGATGTTGTAATCTCTTGACTCTACCCGGATCAAGTTTATCACCGAAAGGAGTGGCGAACCCGATTCAGATAAACTGACCTCGCTTCCGACAAAAGCACTTTAATCTACTACAATCTCCACGGAGTAACCACTGTCTGAAAGTTAATGTTCGGAGCAAAGTTTGTCCCTGATTGTGCACTGCAACTCCCATTCCCAATCGCAATGTAGCAGTTGAGGAACACATAACCCGCAAAATCTCTGTAATTCACTCTAGTTCACTAAGTTGTATTTGCTATCAAACCTCATATGATAAAGTCCTATATGAAATTGGAAGAGGATCCATGGAAGCAGAATTATCAGAAAAGATTATATACTGCCTGCCAATTCGTTAAAAATATTTATAGGAACCATAAAAGATACCAAATATGACATCAAAACAGGAAAATACTGCGAAGCAACAATAGGAGCACTTGGTTTCAAGACATTTGTATAATAAGGAATATGGTTCATCTGATTATACAGGGTGCGGCAGCATAACTTCCTTTTTTAAAATGCGCGCCACTCAGTTAGTTGATGTCATAGCGGAGCGCTAGTGGTCTCGTTCAAGAGGGGATACTGTAAAGTTTTGTCCCGACATGGTTCAGTCGCCATCATGCGTTGGAATAGTGAGGAGCGTGCCTTTGCCGTTGAGGTTTGCTTTTCAAGCGGATGTTCGGTTATTGCAACACAGCGTGCATTTCGGAATCGCTTTAATTTAGCCCCGTTGGCTCCCGTCCCAGACCGCAAATCAATTGTTACATGGGTCACTATATTCAGACAAACTGCAAGTGCGACAAAAGGAAGAACTGGAGTCCCTCGGCCCGTTAGATCACCTGAGAACATTGAAGCAGTGAGAGCGTCAATGTTGCGATCGCCACGGCGTTTTGCGCGCGAACACGCATCTGCCCTTGGACTATCCGATCGTTATGTGAGAAGAATTCTTCGTGATGATCTTCATTTTCATACCTATAAGATGGCGATAGTGCAGGAACTTTCAGAACGTGACTTCAATTCTGGGATGAACGCGTGTGAGCTTCTTCTTGATGTCGTTCCCGAGGGTGCTATTGTTTTTTTTAGCGATGAAGCCCATTTTCTTTTGTGTGGGTCGGTCAACAAACAAAACATGCGCTACTGGGCTGACACCAACCCTCGAGAATTGTATCAAAAGCCTTTGCATTGACCCAAAGTCACAGTGTGGTGTGCAATTTCCTCAGCTGGAATTATTGGTCCCTGGTTTTTTGAGGAAAATGAGGTTACAGTGACAGTGAATTCGGACCGGTATGTAAACATGCTACAGAATTTTTTTTTACCACGGCTAGAAAATTTGGATTTGGGGGACACTTGGTTCCAACAAGACGGTGCAACAGCACACACTTCAAGAGCATCGATGGCTGTTTTGAGAGAACACTTTCCAGAGCGCCTTATCTCAATTAGAGGCGATTTGGAATGGCCGGCACGCTCTCCCGATCTGTCCCCTTGCGATTTTTTTCTATGGGGTTTTTTTAAATCCCGCGTCTATGTGAACCATTCATGAACCCTACAAGATTTGAAGACCAACATCCAAGAAGAAATTGCCAACATAACACCTGCTATGCTAACAAGAGTCATGACAAACGCCAGAAATCGGTTTACGCAATGTATGGAGAATGGGGGACGTCACCTAACAAATTTGATCTTCAAAACAATGTAAATAAAAACTTTAGACATGTACCTACATTATAAAAAATAAATAAATATTTTCCGATGCACACAATAGTTTTTATTGAGTTTTGGAAAAAGAAAGTTATGCTGCCACACCCTGTATATTTCTAGTTTCATTGGAGTAGTACAGTCATGCGTTTGTTTGGGAATCTTTGTGTAATCATCAACTGATTATGTCTAAACGCCGTGTAATTTTCAATTTTTGAAGAAAAAGATCTACTATATTGTGTTTTAATCACCAAAAAGCGGAATGACCACCCGGGGCCTTTTTTTTGGTATTCAGCCATAATGATTTATACTGGCCCATTGCTGTCATGAATGGTTATCAAACTTTGTGGTCTTTTCAGCAAACTTGATAACGTGGTTAGTGCAACCCTTCTGAAAACTTATGGCCCTATTTCAAGAAAGATGATGCCCAAATGAGAATTATTTGCAATTTCTACTCTGATGTTAATCGGCATTATCAGCCCTAAATTGGTTGGCATCATTTGGCAGCTTCACTTTGTCGACCAAACTAAATATTGCTGATATGGGTACCAAGGTACTCAAGCTTCATAGGCGGCAATAAAAGTGGATGTAATCTTTTCATTCCTTTTGTATGTAATTGTTACGGTTCAGTTATGATGCGAAATTTTCAATTGCCGGATTTGTCAGTCGTTTATACTTGCCTTTACGGTGAAAGTGGGCGCCTCTCACATATTCTTTTGTAGTAATCTGAAACCGAAAATTCAAACGTATTCTTATTCTGCCTACTTGGGTCTATCGTCCGAACCATGATTATAATTTTACCTTACTAAATATCGGGTCAATTTTTAATTGAAAATCCAGAGTAAAAATAAAACATTATCAACAAAAATACAAAATCATGGATTGGACCAGAACAGTGTAGATTTTCTGTTGAATCTCTTGAAATGGTCCTCCATTCTTCCTAAAGAGCAATTTGTAAGTCATTTTCTGTCGGCCCGAATTTTCTTTTCCAATCTGGGGACTGCGGTGGAGTATTGAAGAGTAGCCATAATTTTGGATTTTGTGCTATGTGTTTCATTCGATTCGATTTTTTCGCCCATTTTACAGTTTTACTTCCTCCAAAAAAATGATTTCCACTAGCCATCATATAGGGAAACCCCTTTAAAGTCCATTTACTGCTTAGTTTGCTCTGAATCGTGTGGAATCGTGCGGTTGAAAGCGAAAACTTTTGTCAAGTAACCTGTGGCAGTTGCAAATTGTCCGTTCTCTAAAGAGAACTTTTAACAGTTAACCTGGAAAAAATTAGGGGGGGGGGGTGTTTGGCCATCTGCTGCCTGTGATATGCAGGACTTTGAAATATCGTCAGATTCGATAAACTCTACTAAGTTCTATTTTTTATTTGTTCTATTTCAGGGGATAGTGCACTGCATTTTATAAATTCGTTTTGCAAGTCAAATTCAGAATTTTCCAAACCAATTTCGGAAATTTCCAAATTAGCTTCAGATTTTTCCAAGTCGACTTCAGATCATTCCATTTGAAATGCAGACTTTTCTATTTCTAAATCAAAATTTTTCAGATTTTTCTGAAAGAAATCCCAATTCCATCCCTATTCAGTAGTAAAAAGTCGGTATATATGATAATGAAATATTGAAAAAAATTGTGAAAAAGTGGAAATTTGAAATGGAAAATTCTGAACTTGACTCGGAAAAGTCTGAAGTTAATTTGTAAATTTCTGAAATTTGTTTGGAAATTCTGAATTTGACTTGCAAAACCTGTCAATTCCTCAAAATAACCTCTCGATCTTTGTGTACGTCTCTGTGTTATTCCGTTTTTATCTTATCATTTACACAGGATTAATTGTGATGATAATAAAACTCATTAAAAACTGAGCTTGTATGGTTACTAGTTATTATACTCTCCGAAGGAGTGATCAAGAGATATATGTACATATATTGGTGCAGTTGTGAATTCGGTTTTTGAAATCAACAGTACATTTCAGTTTCTGTATCTTTATGCTGGCCACACATGTTTTTCGCTTACCGCAAACTCTAAACCTCCACAAACTTTTGGCGGAATGAACCTCGCGACACTCATGTTTGCAAGTTTGCGGTTTTCTGAGCAAGAAAGGAAGTTTGCTTTGATTTGTCCAACCCGACACTCGCTCAGATCGATGGCAAGTGCTTGCGAACTCTCATAAGCCAAGCCAAACGCTCTATCGACACGTTTGAATTTGTTTGTAGAGGTTTTCTGAACAAATGGAGAAAATGTTCACCTACATTGCTGAATTTTTTAGTCATTTCATATTGCGTGGATGTCAGAAACGATATTTTGGTCCTTTATTCCCTGATCATAGTTTTGGGGAAGGCTGGGTGCCGTCCATGGTTTTCAAAGGATACCTACGGCCTTCTATTCTTCTGTTTGAAATATTATGTGTTGCATTGTGTTTAAAATATTATTATTAGCTTCAAAAGCAAATTTACTTTTACAATTCTTTTTAATTTGCGAAAATCAGTCTCTAGATTTTGAATTTCTATTCTAGGGATCCAAGGACTAGTAAAGTCATCGGGATTCGAGTAGGGAATCCTCCTTTTCTATCTATGCTGATCTTCAGCTATCGGGTTTATACATATTCCGATCATTACAAACGTCCACGGCCTGCAGGAATGTGATTTGAGTCACTCCGGGACTCCTCCTTTATTCTTCTGTATCAAGGGCTCTTGGGGCCACCCATTTCTCGGCCATCTGGGGATGAGTTCAATTGCATCGCGTAGTAAGCAATGTAATTGTCGCCCTTATTACAGTGCGATTTACTCACAGCCCTTACTCCTTCCGATCATATCATGCACGGGTGTCAGGTGTGCATCGACCAAGCTTTTTATTTGAGATAGTATCAAAGTACTCCGACACAGGCAGGTTTTGATGAAGGCTTGAAGCTTTTGAGTAATAGTGGGGTTCACTTTTCATGTGCTACTTTGCACTAAAATATTAACGATCATTCTCTTCTTCCACTCTCTGGAAAAGATCTGGTATTCATGAGAATTCCATACTGCTTCCACTCGTAGCAAATTTGCCGAAACTGCAGGTGCATCGATAAATAATTCAGACCATCAAATCCAGTCGCTTTACTCCATTTCAGTGCATTGATGGCCGAGATAATTCCACTTCTGCTTGGAGGAACAGTCCATTTCCGTATGTTAAGGCTACTATTCATTTCATTCACAAGAAGAGGAACTTCACTGGATGTGATACGGTTAAAAACCATGGTGAAGCGATCTTTTCACATTTTGAGCTTAGCGTCCTTCATAGGACATCGAAAGATTTTCGACCACATGAACTGAATTCCTCGATCCCTGAGAGAAGTGGCGGACCCAACACGCAAGTGAACGTGGGCGATCAACATATTATTCATTTCGAGGTCGGTGTCAGCACCTCTCATGTTACGCACATCCAGAAGATAACTCCTAAATCTACTGCTAGTCGAAAAATGGTAAATTTGATTGCTCGAAGGGTGTTCGTCAGTTAAAACTCAACTGACCTTATGGTAGGCTCTGTGCTCGAACAATGTGTTGTCAGCAAAGTGTTGTCAGAGCCCACTTTGGCATTCCTGTCCTGAACTGCGTGTAATTGTTGATATTCCTTCCTTCTCCGTTGGTACAATGATGATGCTGATTAACCTAGACCAGAATCTTGTAGGTAGAATTCTTTTAAAAATTGATTGAGAAACCCCTGTTAAATTCATCCTAGGAATACCAAATTTTGCATAAGTATAGAAGAAAATGTCTATGCATGTGCCATTCTGATGTCTGCTCAAATAAACTTACTAATAGCATATTACCAAGTTTTAGAAACCCCCCTTAATTTCATCCGAGGAGTACTAAATTTCGCGCCGGCATAGAAGACAGTACCGTGCATACGCATGCCATCCGGCTATTAGTGTCAAAGTTATATCACTTCAAACTTATTATTTTCGTTTGAATTAACTGCATCTTCTGCCATGCAACATGTCATAAATGATGAGAATAATTGACATTAGAGGGAAATATTAAAATTCTAAAATTCTTCACAGTTTTTAATAATACTGGGCTTATTGTGTGAAGCGTATGAAGTTGACTGCTATCAATATGGTGGTTTGCAGATCAAATTATTTGTGTAAATGCCTTTTTAAAAAGTAAAATTTTTAACTATGCACACAAGGAACTGTCATGTACTCATCATTCCTCACATAAGGAAACACAAAACCTTTTATACCTGAAGCGTCCAGCTTCCGGTTTCCCGACTTATTTCCTTATAAGCTAGTCGATTATTTTTAAAATTTTGGAAGATTTGAGACTGGACATCGGAACTTCGATGTTACTGATGTTAATAGCTTCACCGAACTATAATATACAACCTGGCTGTGTTCGTGTTTTAATTTCAGAGGGAGATTGGTTGTTAAGTGCGAAGAGATGTATTTTCGATACTTAAGCCAATCAGTCTTTGGTCAAGTTGGTAGATTCGGAAAGGACTGGTTGGAGCTTTAAGAAAGTTTTGAGGACCAGGGAATTATCGAAGCTAAGATTAAAGCAGGATTGCGTAGAAAGCTACTTTCTTTTTAAATTTCTCGTCATGCCTACGTCGATAAGGTCAGGTATTTCCGCCACGGTCTATGCTACGAGGATGCTTGATATTGTAGACTTTCTAGGCGGATATTATATATTAAGTCGCTAGCTTGCCTAACTATATTCCACTTTCGCAAAAACTGTGCTGAAGAAAGGTTTAGGTATTCAGTTATATTGTCATACGTCAATAATCTCTTGAAAGATGTGCCTTACAAATAATTTTTTGATAATTTTCTCACATCATTTGATGTGTTGTTCTGTCTATCCCCAAAACTTTCCGAGATGTTTACCGAATGTTGTTGGTGTTTACCTTCAGTCTAACTTTACTTGCTTCCTTCTCCAAATCCAGAGTCATTTAATCAGGTTCCATGGTTCTATTAGAGATCAGAAGCTCCGGAGGAAGAAGAAGAGTTGCGAACCCATCAATACCCGCCTGATTAACCCATTTCAATTATATAACCATCATGAAGAATTGACGAGAAACTCAAATATGATGCATCAGAACTTTGTTGCTAGTACGTCTACCAGCTCCATATTATCATATGTATTCTGTCAGAATGTTGTATTTCTAGGATGAAATGATCTTAGCCACTTCTTGTGACGCGCGGCCATATTGGATGTGGCTCTAGGCCTTGAAGTGTTATGGAGTAATTCATTTAAGACCCTAACCGAGCATAAGAAAGCAACGTATTCAGAAAGTCCCACCGCGCTTCTACTAAAAGCTGAGCTTTATTCTCCCTTTGAATGGCTTCGGTGTGATATATATGCAACGCTGGTAAGGATACCAAACATCCACTGGTGAATGAAAATAGAACAGTGTATGCAAAGGGGGTTTAGAATCAAGCTGAAATTGAACGGACACATGTAAAATGTTGTTCAATGCGCGAGCGACTATGTTCCGCAAACAGAAGGGCACTAGACGGAGCATTGAGAAGCGAAGTAGTGCGAGATTACCGAAGGGATAGTGTATAGAATATGTGGAAAGTTAAAGTCTGTAGGAATCCGGCATGCTCCTCTATCATTATGTATGCATATCAAAGGGATTTCCTCACATGAAAAGTAGTCCGTTCGACTTTGAATAAACAGTCTGATATAAAAACCATGTTTAGTTAAATTGTCAATAACTTTTGCATTAGTGCAATTTTCGATCCATAGTAACTCTACTGCCATAAAAAGACAAAAACCCACGTTGGGCGCCGAAGTAGAAACGCCATCATCAACGGTGCAACAAGCGGTATCCGATCTAGGCCTGCTTTAATAAGGAACTCCAGACATTCCCGTTTTGCGCCGAGGTCCACCAATTCGATATTCCTAAAAGCTGTCTGGCGTCCTGACCTACGCCATCGCTCCGTCTTAGGCAGGGTCTGCCTCGTCTTCTTTTTCTACCATAGATATTGCCCTTCTAGACTTTCCGGGCTGGATCATCCTCATCCATACGGATTAAGTGACCCGCCCACCATAGCCTATTGAGCCGGATTTCATCCACAACCTGGCGGCCATGGTATCGCTCATAGATTTCGCCGTTATGTAGGCTACGGAATCGTCCATCGTCATGTAGGGGGCCAAAAATTCTTCGGAGGATTCTTCTCTCGAACGTGGCCAAGAATTCGCAATTTGTCTTGCTAAGAACCCAAGTATCCGAGGAATACATGAGGACTGGCAAGATCATTGTCTTGTACAGTAAAAGGTTTCACCCTATGGTGAGACGTTTCGAGCGGAACAGTTTTTGTAAGCCGAAAGTAGAATAGTGGAGATTAGTTGGGTCATATTTGAAATGATCGTGTTGATAAACTGCGACATATAAGATAAGAAACACCAGATTTGGTAAATAATGCCGACACATTCGTCCACTATGTAGTGACAACTGAAACTAAATTGAACGAAACACTGTGCATCAAATATTCCCAAGCAAATAACGGCCAGAATACTTTAAACCGTTTGTAGCAACTTAATTTTGTGACTTACTGTACACTCCAGTGAACGAAATCATGTAGTATTTGATACAAAGGAAGGCGGAGGAAACACGCTTTGTATCTCATCCATTCGATATAAGCGCAATAAAATTTTCATTAAAATTGACAAACAACATAAATTGCTAAAATCCCTTAAATTGCTTTGGAAACAAATTAAACTTCCCTCGATTCCACCGCCCGCCCAGGGAACCTTCGTATTCAAAAATGAACAACATACTAAAGGCACCCAACCTCCATAACACCACAGGCACCCCCAATACACCCAAGGGTGACGGGCTCTGAAGGAAAACACAACGAAAAAGTTGTTTTATAGAAAAAAGTAAGATTTTATTTTATGTTTCCCCATATTTTTCCCAACATTTCCCGTCGCCGCCAAATCCAAAGAGAATCGTAAAAGCGGCCAGGATGCGGGTGGCCGTGGGACAGCGACAGTGGTTGTAAGTTTTTACTGCTCTTTATCTATATTTATTTTTTTCCTTGTTGTAGTTGCGATTGGTCTTTCTCGGTTCATGTCGGCATCATGTCCTGCATTAACCGTTTTTCTCCCCATTACCCGACGTGATTCCATGCTATGGGTGGAACCTGTTCTGTATTCATAAAGGATCGTGGTGAAAATACTAAAGATGAGAAGAAAATGAAGAAAAGCACTCTCCAAAGTTATTCCACGTGCACCTTTTCCATTGTCCCTCAAACCGAAGCTGTGTGACCATCCCCCTTTAGCAAAGAGATGCTATCGGCCAATATCATCGTCATCCGATTTTCTTTCTTCGTTTCTTTTTTATGTGCAAGGCTCTGACTTGCATAGTCAAAATGACAGTGGGGTGGGGACGAGGTGGCCATGCGGTTGGTTAAGGGATGGCCAGAGTAGACTTGTAGTGTTATGTTCTTACAAAAATGGTGGATGAATTCGAATATCTATATTTTTTGTGTACTGCAGGCGGAATATAAATTGGCGATTTGTCTTACGAAACAGATTTAATTTATCCTACCGCTTGTCCTTGCCCGCGCTTGCCGTCGACCGGAGGTTCTCCCACTGCCGGCCTCTGAAAGTGGTGGAACATGAAGGCGACATGAGCCACTTAATATTCTTGTAGGGAGATTGAGAATGACGGTGGGATGGTGGTGACTCAATGCTCTGCCGGTGTTATTTTTTCGCCTAATGCTTTGCATCATGGTCTATATTTTTTCTCTGTTATTTTCATTTCTCGTCTCATTTTGGTTTTAATTATTCCGTTAGCATTTTTGTTTTTCAAAAGGGTGAATTTTTAATTGGAGTGGAGCACTTTGTTTGATTGTGAAAGTGTAGATTGGATGAGCTGCGAGACGGGGGTGAAAACTTTGAACTGATGTGAAATGCTGGTCGATTTTTTCGAACATTATTTTCTGTTAGTCTAAACTGTTCAAATCAAGCTGTTCAAACTCTTTTCTATCAATCTAAAGCTTGTTATCCGCTGCCGTCGAAAGTGTGTCACAACACGTCATACAACAAATAGTTCTTCAAAACCATGGAACGCTCCTTTAATATGAGAAAGCGCAAGGACTCAATTAATCCAAATCCTGCTTTAATTACAGATCCCAGATAAGTCAACTAACCCCAAAGTACCCAACCGCACGCTTTCACCCTTTCTGCTATACCTACATCCCCTTTTAAACGAAATCTGCCTAGAATTACCAGTAAAAAAGCCAACTGAATACATTATGTACGCAAAGTTATTAATGAATCCTTTTCACAACTATATTCAAATATGTCTCTCCGAAACGAGGAGCGGGAATGAGTATACGATAAACCAAAGACAGCATGAAAGACATCGTAAGGAAGCCAAATTCATTTACGATTTGAATGGTTTTACACAAAGAAATGTCGCACGAAAAGCCACACGCCGATATAACGACTCGCTCTCGAAAAGGGAAAGTCATGATAATTCCGAGTGCGAAAGGGTTTACAGAATCTTTGAATTAAAGGGTTTATATCATTCCCACACCCAGCACACCGGCACCCGTTCTCCGGTTCGTGGTGGGAGGTAGACAAACAAATATAGTAAGACGCGAAATTAAAATGAAAGAAAAGGCATCCTCGTGCGACATCATCATCGTCGTCATCTTCATTTCCATCGTCATCATGTTCATCAAGCTCCTGAACTTGGAGCTTCCTTCGTGATGGTATGTGTGAGGCTATGCGTTCAAAATTACAATTTTCACATTAAGGACATAATTTTATCTTAGAAGGAACCCCTTTTCCGAGGATTTCCTTACTGTCGTTGCTGCCTTTATTCATTGTCTTGGAGGAAATCGGGCATAACGTAATAATAAAGGATGAGGGACTAAAATATTGAAAGGAATATGGCGCATTAAGACAAGAAGATAGAAGACAAGATGGAGACAATTCATCCAATACGTATATTTTCATCTCATAATTGTATAATGGTGTGAAATGTGGGAGTTAGTAGGTCTTGTGTAATTAAAGATGGTTCCGAGTTTTGTATGATGCTTGGAGTTTTGGTGACTAATTTCGGTGCTTTGTTCTGGATTCGGTAGACTTGAGAGGAACCAAATGGAGTTTATCAGAATCTCTTCAATGTTAGGGAGTTACTCAACGAACTACTTCGAATTTTATTAGATTGTCGTAGTCCAACCTAAAAACAATGCCTCAAATCAAATGAAACTTTAGAAAAGGTTCACACGCACTCATAGTGGAGGAATCAAAAACGCAATAACCACATCAACCAACATCGCGAATTAACACACTTTCATTCGCCCAGCAACCAGGAAAAATGCTTGCAGAGTGTTTTTATCAACAAATCCGTACTACACGAATTACGTTTGAATAAACCAGTGAAATGTATAAAAATTTTAATAGGCCTATAAATGTTGACCACTTACTTTCCCAACTAGTTGCCTAACAGTTTATTCACAACAACCAACCACACTTTCTCGAAACCCCAACAAAAAAATGTACTTATTCCCTCTATCGACTCCCCAAATCACACGCGTCCTGAACAGAATAATACAAATGAGGTAAAGAGTATCTACACACGTACACATCTACGTGTGATTGTAGATACGCACATGCATAATTATAGTTACATTTAATGGTATGTGGTTCTATTCTTCGATTTCTCCCAGTTTCAGAAATAAATAGTAGGCGTCCATTTCGGACTACCGTTCGCTTGACCGTTGTCCATCTGCTAATTTATCTGGATAATTGCCAAATGGGGAATTTTATTGCTGCCTATGGTTTATCTCTCGGGGGTATTTCTAATGGCCAAAACGAATTTTTCCTTCTATCTTTAATTATAATTCATAAATTATTTGCCTTTCTCCCCCTTCTTGAGTGCGGACACTGAACAGTTTATGTGTGGTAGGTATTGATTTTTGTCCGCATTATTTTCTATTAAAGGAGATGTAAATGTGAAAAATGCAGACCTTTTAATAATCGAACACAATTGTAAAGTGTTATTTTCTCTTTCTTTCGGTATAAATAGTGATCAAAAAGTTAATTGGCAAATTTGCTGGTTTGCCACTTCGATTGTGCAAGTACGCTTAATCAATAAAGATTGGAAAACTTCTCGAAAGAAACGTTGCCATCAATCAAATGGACCGAAGTCGATCAGCTGGACTATAATAATAATAATCGTTGGCGCAAAAATCCATATTGGATCAGGGCCTTGAAGTATGTTAGAGCACTTCATTCAAGACCGTAACGGTGCACTACAGGATTACAACCTTTTCTTTCTAAGGTTTCGTGTGAAACAAAATGCTATTAAAATCGGTTCACTGTTCGTTTGCCTGTTTTTTTTTCGGTGGAAAAAAGCTAGCGTGGCTCCTGCAGGACGGTTATGTGGGACTCCTACCCACTAAAACCACCTCCTTCTAGTTCCAATTCTGATTGACGTCTTCCTGTCTTAGGTTTTTATAGATACCTGCTATCACCTTTCAACTGCTTCCTAGTTGAAGTTTCCTATTCAGCTCTTTGGGCTCCGGATCTCGGCTTTAAAATAAAGTGTTTTTTGCGTCCTCCGCAATATTTAGGCGCTTCGGGCAATATGGAGAATGGTCATGCCTAAATCGCGGCAGTAGAAGATCCTCCGGTGAGATCTCTTCTCAGAATATCAATCGGGATTATTCTGGCAATCACGCAAGCTCCTTTCTTTTTCGAACATAATTTGCCATCTTAGTCATCACCTCTAGACGACATTCGCCATTAAATATGAACTCCAAAAAAATTAGAAAGCAAAAAATGCTTATACAATAGCTAGAATTGTAATCCTCATGCAAGCGGGCCAATAACAATCGTCGTCACCGTATTGCTTCTGTTAATCTCAGCTTTTTTACCGACCTCCTCCATTTCAACCTATTTTTATACAAACGCATGTGCACTTGATGATGGGATATCTCAACGCCGACGAGAGAATTCGGTATCCCAATAAAATTGATAAAACTGACTGGACTGACCCTGACCAATGTGCAAGGCCAGATAAAAGCAGCGGGATCGCTCTTAAGACCATTCAACATCAACAACGGTCTACGACAAGGGGATGCCCTATCATGTGCCCCCTTCAACCTAGCCCTGGACAAAGTAATTCGCAGTGCTAATGTAAATGCGAGAGGCACCATCCTCTTCAAGTCCACTCAACTACTGGCCTACGCTGACGATATCGACATCATGGGAAGAATAACCCGAGATATACAGTCTAACTTCATCCAGATCGAGCAGGCGGTGATTGGCGCGAGATCTTGGGCTGCAATCAATGAAAGCAAGACAAGATATATGGTGGCAACGTCAGCACCGAAAACCAACCAACCAACAACATCAAATCGTATTCGTCAAACGGGAAGAATAAAAATAGGAGACTACAACTTTGAGACCGTTGATAATTTCTCCTATCTAGGGTCGAAAATAACAACCGATAACAGCAACGACGATGGAATCCGCGCATGGTCGTTAGCTGCCAACAGAGCCTATTTCAACTTATAAAAACTGTTTCGTTCGAAATGTCACACCATAGGATCAAAGCTGTTACTGTACAAATCTATGATCTTGTCCATACTTATGTATTCCTCGGAGCGTTCGAGAGAAGAATCCTCCGAAGAACTTTTGGCTCCCTACATGAGGATGTACGATTCCGTATCCTAGTTAACGACGAAATCTATGAGCGATAACACGACCGTCTGGTTGTGGATAAAATCCGGCTCAACAGGTTACGGTGTCACTTAATCCCTATGGATGAGGATGATCCAGCCCGGAAAGTCTATAAGGGCAATGCCTGTAATAGAAAAAGCAGACGAGGCAGACCCTGCCTGAGATAGAACGATGGCGTAGGCCAGGACGCCAGACAGCTTTTAGGGATATTGAATTGGTGGACGTCAGCGCAAAACCGGTGTGTCTGGAGTTCCTTATCAAGGCAGTCCTAGACCGGATACCGATTGTTGCGTCGCTGATGATGATGGTGATCTCGTTTTTTACTCACACACACACATTGCAAACCTCGCGAAGAACTATTCTAAGCTTAGTTTCTCAATTTTCCCAAATAAAACCGTAAAAAGCTCAACAACATTGAACAATTGAACTGCTTAAAATGCGACTTTTGACAGTATGAAGCGACTGTCAGGCAAATAACGGCTTTAATTGTATTCTAACGTTCCACCCGTGGTAGCGGAAAAACAAATGTAGGTGGCAACATATTTCGATTTTTCCTCCCAATCAAAAGCCTAATGATATAGTAAATTTTCTAAGAACAGTCAATCGTTCAACCGTGTTTCTTCCACGGTATGCAAAATGCTCTTTCTTTAAATCATGTGGCAAAGGGTCCGGCAAACTTATTTGGCATTGTTTAGACTACTGCCTTAAAAGCTCTGTTGGGAATGCCAGGAGCCAACCGCTTTTTTTCGACAATTTTCTTCGCAGCTTCACCTATTCACATTTTTTGGCAAAAGATACGCCTCTATTTCATGAAGCAGGTTATGACAAGAAATTGGTGGAAAGTGTGTCCTGCAGAACTGATGGCCTTTCTGCGTAATCCTCAGCGATGCGGCATTTTTTCGATTTTGCGACACAGTTCGGGCCTGTCATATTTACTACTATTTTTTCACATTTGCCAAAATTTCAAATACCTAAAGCACCTTTCTAGAGATATTTGTTCTCTTAGTCGGCAGACGACCCAACCGATCCAGACTTTGCAGACAGTGATAACTCTTTTCATGGGTTTAAGAGTTAGAGTTTTCGATGAAGTTTGTGTGCCGTCGTACGCCCTCCTTAACTGCAGAATATCTGTCTTCCACATTCCCTGTTATTCTGCAGGTCTTCTGGCTTGTTTTCTCTGGTTTGAATTCTAGTAATAATTGGCCTTATATAATTCAGAGGTTCACCTAGACCCTGCTAACGACGCGTCTGTTTTGATGTTGCGTGTCAGCGTATCTATGTAAGTTCTGCTTTTTCGTTATTATGAGGGCATCTCCTCTGTAGTTTTCTCTTGTTTTCTACCTTAGTCCAAGTAGAACATTCAGGGCACTCACCATCTTTCGCCATATAGACTGGTAGACTTTCGTGACACAACTTACTTATTCCCCAGGGGACATTTTCGCCATTTTTCATTTCTGGCTCAGTCTGACCCTCTTAGTCTTTTACGGAGGTCCGGAGTTTCTTTCGCGCCCCATATACGGTACGTATCGAAAGGTACGTAGCTGATCCTTGATTGGGTGGTTCACGTTATGCCAAGCATTAACATACTCCATAAGGTCTTTTATCATCATCTCAAGCTTCATAATCACCTCGAGTTCAATGTTCGTGTTTTCGCCGAAGGACATTAGCCAATTCGGTGACCATCTTCAGCCTCTGCTGTAGGGGATTGTTCTACCTTAGTACTCTTCCTAAATGGATCACCTGGAATAATTACTACTGGCGTCTTATCGCTGGCACCATTGCTAGTAGAAACCCCGCTGAATGTCGTCGTAACTTCCGACTTTGGAAGTCGTAGCTCTGTTTCTAGTTGACTACTGTGACCTTCCCTCGTTTATTCAAATCAAGTTAATTATGAGCAGGGGATAGTATCGTTACTATCGCAGTATCTTAGAAATTTTACACTACATCTTATGGTGTTTGCGTAAATAATAGTCGGTTGGATAAGTTGTATTTTATCTTTTGTCGAACTGAAAATTTAAAATTTCTAAGATACTGCGATAGTAACGATACTATCCCACACTTCCCGCTCGTCAAGCGAGCTGGTTATGACACCGACGATCCTCTCCTAGTTTTGGCAAATGACTTGATTTGCACGATAACTTCCCGATTCAGTATATCTTAATGGACTTCTTTGTAAGCTAACAAATATTCTCAATTTCCACTCATATTTTTGCAAGCTGGTCCTAAATTTTCCTAGCTGTTATCCGATGCCAACCCCAATTCAAAAATGTCAACCATTACTTAGAAACAAAATAAACTTCTAGCATGAAGTTAAGGAGGGTTTCCGGTTAAATTTCTAAAATATGCTAATATACTATTATTAACTTTAATTGTGCAGACGTTGGAACGGGATCTATTTTAGGCTTAAATTTCATTTAGATACAAAGCTGTGATTTTTCAGATTTTTCGATTGGATAGGTTCTGAGAGTGGGACCTGTTATACTTTTCGACGGTCATATTTTGAGTCCTCACTCCCCTGTCTTCCACCTGATATCAAATATGGCACTAGTTTCGAGAAGTACTAATTGAGACCTATAATTTGATACCCAACATATATGGTTAAAAAAAATTGTACCCCCTTTTCGCATGTATGAGGAGCCCCTTAAACTCAACACAAAATGGCGCCATTTGCTGTATGTGAAGGGATTCATAGACTACACGACCTCACAAAATATATGGTGTACAAAAAAGAGCTTATAGCCCCTCGTAAGACAGTGTGAATGTGTCCACAAAGTGACGGACCTCTTTGGTTTCCCTTGCACCTCTGTAATCTATTCCTTAGCAGAAATCTTATTTGAGAGTTCCGCAACAACGCAAGGGTCTTATTTGAAACTGAAAATGCGCAAGGTATTCAGAATTCGCATACTAAAGACCAAGGTCCCCATTGGCCCTCGGCGTATGCTGTTCCACCTTGGTTTGGGATCCTATTAGCACCTTCTCCGGTGCAGGGAGGACGATCCCCGGGCTGTTGCTTCGGTCCATCCCCACGCCGGATCTACTTGCCCTTAACACATGACCAGCAGACAAGCAGATCCTCGTCAGTTGGATAAGCCTACTCCCAGCCCGGTCCTACACACTCTTGGCCCGCCCGTAAATGGTTTCCAGCGGCGACCACGAGTTGGCCGTGTGAGGACTTGCCGAATTATGCAACTTTAATCTGAAGCATAGTCAGACCAGGCCGCCAAAAAAAGAAGGGTAGTCGAGCAGAATGTTCAAATTACCATCCGATCCGATTGCTGTCCCATACCATGATGATTTTTGAAGGGATTCTTGACAACCGTATTCGGGAAATCGTTCAAATAACCGTGAATTAAGCCGGATTTGTCAAGATCTGCGAACTACTCACACAATACACGCTGCGCGGTTATTCATGGAGAAAGATCGTGAGAAGCATTACCCTCTTTACATTGCATTCCTGAGTCTGGACCGCGTTGTGTCTCTGTCGGTGTTCATCAAGGAAGCGCCCTCTCACTACTCGTCTTTGTTCTGATTCACGCGATACATCCAACTTCCAGAGCCTTATATACTGCTTTATGCAGGCATGCCATCCGAGGAATCGGAATAAAACTGAATGTTTGATGTACACGGTCATGAGAGAATTCGGTATCCCAATCAAATTGATAAAAATATTAATCAGGCCCTAAAAAAGTGATCGAGATTACGACCGTTTGGTTGTATATAAAACCCTGCTCAATAGGTTTCGGTGGGTGGGTCAAATTTTAAGTGCAAGGCTATTGATCAACATCATTATTATCCCTTTCGGATCTATCCCTATCGACTAGAACGCACATAGTGATTTTTTTAATCAATTGAACAGAAAAACTGACATTTTCCAGCACAGTTAAGTCACTAGGCTTTGCCGTTGGAGATTTTATCATGTTCCGTCCTCATTCAGATGTTTTGCCAACCCCGTCCTTATAGGTCTTTTAGTTATTCCTATGTATACCACATCACGAAAAAACTTGCACGTGGTCGCAAATCTTTGCTTTGGTGGTTGACTGCTCATCCATGATGAACACTTCACTACGCTTCTTAGTGATTTCATATCCGGTGAAACTCCTCCTCTTCTGGATGAAATAGCTAGTCACTGTAACATGCGGATAAGGATTGTTCCTCCAAACAGAAGAGAAATCATCTCGGTCATCAAAGCACTCAAGCGCAGCAAAACCGGTGGGCTTGACAATCTCCCCATAGAGTTATTTGTCGCTACACACGCTGATCTGCTACTTCTGCTCGTCTTGGGAATTCGAGTCCGTTGCCAAATAGTGAAAGAAGGGGATGACCTTTAATATTTCAAAGAAGAGTGTGAAAATTGAAGTGGTATCTATGTCTCCCCAGCCTGCGCAAAGGTAACAGCTAAAATAATGCTGGAAAGTATCAGAGAGTATTCCGAACGCTTGATCGGTAAAGACCAGGCTAGTTTCCGCTCCAGATCCTCCTGCATTGACTACATCAAAACCCTATTTTGGAACAGTGCGCGGAGTTTAGATCTACGTTTCACCTTCTCTTCACCGATTTTGAGACGGTTGTCGATGCAGTGAACTGTGAGTGTAGCCGGAGCGGCATTCCGGAGAAACTAATAGCTTTTACCAGAGCGTCCTATGTTGCCTCAAATGTCACACGCTTCACCGACCGATCAATGAGAATCTTTTCCGATACAAACGAGGATCCTTTTCCTTGAAACTCACGTTGCTAGGTACCAACTTTTCTGCAATATGGCAGAAATTTTAACCATTAATCCACCGTCTTCTGATGATTGACTTGCGGTTATTCACCAATATTTCACTCTCTTTATCAAGCTTTCGTCGGTGTCTGCAATAGATATAATAACCTAACAAAGATTGATTCAGGAATTTTTTTAATGCGATGGTATAATAGTATTCTCGGAGTTGCTGTTGATGCCCAAAGCGTGGGAATGGCTGGTCTGTGCATTGGATGTATTTTCGGAAGTTCCGTTTCCAAACACACTGCTTTCTCGGGGATTCTTATGTGGTTGCCAGAGGTTCCAGTAAAGCGGCCGCAGCAGGCCGGGTAGTGCTGCTGGTTGTCATAATGCGTGTAGATAGAAGCGTCTTCAGCCATTTATATTGAAGCTAGGCATCCCTCCTCCCTCCACAAACTGAGTTTAAAGGAGTTTGATATAAAGTATTCGCGCTTTTAGTTATCAAACCAACTAGCTTTGACGTGTTTACTTTCTTAGTTCCCAACACTCTTCTTGCCGTCAATTTGCTCAAAATCCTCAAAATTTCACTTCCCACTGTGCTAATAAAATTATTTCCATATCAACATCTTGAACACGAAACCAAACGATTTCCTTCAATTATATTAAATTGAGTGTAATCTGTCGACATGATTTAATTTCCCAGCAGCGTTCCCTGTAGCTTATGTCGGAACATCCCTCAATCCCCAAATCTACATTCACCTTCAATTTTTCAAATATATGCTATCATTTCAATTGACGTCTAGCATAACGAACATTTCTTCCCAGTGCCCATCTCGCCTCCACCATGTCTTTATATTTCTTTAATTTTTTAGCATCTTGACTAGTCGACACAATGATGATGATGTTCCAGAAATTTTTTCTACCACGGCAGGGAAAGAAAACGGACAAAAAATGGTGCCACCCAAGGAAAACGAAAAAGAAAAATTCGACCCCAATTTATCAGGAAGCTTGACTACTCCTGGTCCTTTAATTTTCATTTCACTTCATCATCGTTGAGTTGAGCGGAAAAATTCAACTGTCATTATGGTAAGTATTAAATGAAATGAACAGAATGAATTATGGAAGAAAAGTTTTGTCGTTTTTTCCTTCTTATATTTTTTTCTTCGTTGCAGGGCAAACCTTGCCATTTGAGCGTTAGATGGAGGAACTCCAAGAATATTTTACAGAGAAGTGGGTTTTTTTCGTATTCGTAATCTATATCTCTACGAATTATGCAAAGATTCTGTGAAGTTGAATGAAAATGAGGGGTGTTAGTAAAGTGCCTGTAATGCTAATTAAAAAGTAAAGAATTTCTCTCCGCGGAGGAATGTAAGAATTTCAAAAGCTGGGCCAACTGAGGGTGGCTACATGTCTACGTGTGCAGAACGATGAAGATTGGCATGGATTTGAAGTCAAGTGCGTCCGGAAATGTATAATTTAATCAAATCCGCGTATATGGGATTCAATGTGAATACTTATGCAGTGAGTGGAAATGAAATCTTAATTCATGCGTCCTGATTATAAATGGAAAGCTCTGGACCTTCCAACCGCAAGTACTGCTAATTTGTCCTCAGCATATTAAAAAGTTACATAAGTTTAGGTAGAAAGAAGTGTTAATCACGTCCTCATACATATCTGTTGGCATGAGTACGCGTATCTGAGACTACTGCGTCTATCCACTGCTCGGGCAATAAATCGTAGTGTAAAAGATATTACTTTTGCGACCATCGAGCTGCATTATTTGCGTCTTTCTTTGGTTATTACTCACTATGCGATCTTATGGAATTTATATCCATAAATCAGTGCATTTTTTGCCGTAGCATATCCATAACTCAAAAAATGATTGAAATGATACTCAATCCGCAAATACGATCGTATACTGTCTGATTTTATTGAACAAGGAAAATGGTTGCGTGGTTCGCGATCGCCTATACCCAGTGCAGTATCCACTTCGGTACTTATTGCTTATTGCTATTTGCAATTGCTGGAGTTCAATATGAATGCAGTTGAGCAGTTAAGTAGTTAGCAACAAATGCAAAAAACAAAGCAAATAAGGAGCATTCCATCGATCACACTGGCAATAATAACGAAATGCAGAACAACTTACTGACACGGAGACATATTGCATTGCTTGCTGATGCATTATAGGAAATATGACCAAACAGTCGCTTCGCTACTCTGTTCAGTGCTTGGACTTCTTCGACTATAGTGTTTTCAGAACTTTTTCAATTACGAGCTGGAAGGATTCTTGCAACCCAAAACACTTTTTTTTGGGGGGGGGGGGCCATTTCAGAAAAATAGTTACAAATAAATGAAGCGCCTTGCTGCTTGTTTACCTTACCAAAGAAGGAAATCGGCCCAAGTATTCATTGAGGAAGCTTGAGTAAAGGGATTTATTTCTCGTGAAGCAAGAAGCTAGGCAATAAAAAGGCATAGCAGCTGAAAATAATAACAATAATCGTAACTTCGCCGTAACCGATCCCAAGTACGGTTGTGAAAGGAAGAGGGATGGATAGTATGAATGGATTTACGTTCCCGCAGGCTGTCAGGGGTAAGTGAGGAAAGTGCAGGAACTTTGCAGTCTTGTAGATTACTCATGACGATAAGGAGAAGATTGAGGTTCGGTACGGGTAACCGGCGGGAGTCGTTTGACTGGGTCGGGTTCCCGTAATGGACAGCACGGTAGATCAATACCACTTTATTACTCGCTGCGACATAATCCCGGCCGCTATCAGTGGTCACTCCAGACGTATCCAGAATGCAACATATCCGAGGAACCAGCAGAGCTTTCTCAGTTCTCTCAACGAATCCCAACAGAGCGTCCAGACAGTTTTCGGTACCAGAAACGAAAAAATATTGGTTACTCGCCCAGCATGCCGAGTGGATCCCTGCTGAAGGCTATGCAGAAGGCTTACTATGACGAGCAGGAATTTCGCGCATGTTATCGAAGAGGAAGTTCGAAGAGCCATAAACAGCTCGAAGAACTGGAGTGGCTCAGGTCTGGATCGGGTGCAGAATTTCTCGTACAAAAAGTTCTCCCATATACATGGTCTTTTGTCACATAGCATAAATCAGATCAAGAGGCAGTAGGAGTAGCACGAGCTGGAACTACTCAACAACGGACTCAATTTCGCAATCGATACAAAGGCACAAATTGAAGACGTGGTCATCGACCTAGAAGGAGCCATTCGGCATCTAGACTCCGAATCAAAAGAAATCGTTCGTAAAGAAGTGGGGGATATTCTGGACAAGAGAACAACAAATGAAAAAACATACCGATATGACCTGATAGTTAAGAAATTACTATACGATACGATACGAACCCATGCGCACAAAGGATTGCTTAAATAATAATAATAATAATCGTTGGCGCAACAATCCATATTGGATCAGGGCCTTGAAGTGTGTTAGAGCACTTCATTCAAGACCGTAACGGTACACTAGGAGGCAATGTGGTCAGCATTGCGCTCGCCCGAGATTATTACCCTGATTTGACTCAGGTACTCATTCACAGCTGAGTCGACTGGTATCCGACGTCAAATCACGATACAAATTCCACTGCCACCAGTGAGATTTGAACCGCGACCTTCCGTATGACAGCCTAGTGCTCTAACCACTGAGCTATCCGGACACTTAGGAGGAGGATTGCTTAAACCTCACCAAAAAGAACCTTCGAATGATAGTGGGAATTCTCACTGGTCATTGTCGGCTGAGCTACCACCTAGGGAAGCTAGGGATATCTACGGACATTGCCTGCAGGTTCTGTGAGGAGGAGGACGAAACCTCTATGCACGTCCTGGAACAGTGTCCGGCACTTGTGCAAAGTAGGTCGATACATCTGGGAGAACACTTAATACCAGATGCAAAGCTGAAACTTCTGGAAGTGGGGAACATACTAAAGTTCCTAACGGTTACAGGCCTGCTTGAGATACTATGATCAACAGGTACACTATAACCAGTAAAAGGGGCACAATAGTTCTTCAAGGACGCGGTGCGACTTTCCCTTAACAGAATAATAATAATAATAAGAAATTACGAGAAAAGGATGTTTTCTACACGAAAGCCAGCAAAGGAAACGCGGTCGTAATAATGGATAAGAGCGAAATAACAGCGCCCTAGAAGAAAAATTGAAATGGTATCATTCGATGTAAAAGCTTTATATCCGAGCATATCAACCAAAGAAGCCATTTGGAAACTCGAAGATTGGCTAACAGAACAATGCGTGGAACGTAATGAGACATGGTACAGAACCCCGCGGACCTGCTTACCAACCCTCTACAAATTGATAACGTCCATTATTAGTGGAAGGGTGAATTGCGTGCATCGAGACTACCAATCAAGAGACGGTCAAGGGGTTGCGAAGAGCAGCTCATCATCGAATCGGTAGTTGTAGAACAACCAACTAGAAACCAAAGAAACCTTTTTAGCTGCTATATCGATTACGCCATGGTTTCCGATAGCATACCGCATACCTAGTCAATGTTCTATATCGGTGTTACATTGATCCCGAACTACTAAAGTCGCTGGCAACAGGCAAACCACCTCATCAATGCGTTCATCTGTGGGTGCCAATACCTCTGAGCCCACTTACATCCGGAGAGTAATCTT
The DNA here is from genome assembly GCF_905115235.1 of Hermetia illucens. NCBI lineage: Eukaryota > Metazoa > Arthropoda > Insecta > Diptera > Stratiomyidae > Hermetia > Hermetia illucens. Next base: position 150,579,305 of record NC_051849.1, read on the forward strand.
CCAGGGGATTCGTTGAGTCTACTCTGGTTTTGCATGGCACTGAGCCCCCTTTCATGGCTACTGAATGATGCTAGAGGGCAGTTTTGCAATCAAATATGGCCTACGTGCTAAATGTGAGCTGACTTACTTGATGTCCTTATATGACATCGAGCTGTATGCTGGTACTAATGAACACCTTTGAATCCCGTTGCGAATAGTAGACATGTTCAGCCGTGATATTCGGATGGAATTTGGATTAGACAAGTGTCGAATCCAAGCCATCCGCAAAGGTTATCACCGAGCCGCATGTCGGAAATTGCTATGAATGAAAACTGACCTGGAAAACGTCCAGCGGCGAATACGGATTACTATGTCCAAATTACGAATATACCATCCAAACTCTGCAGTGGAGAGGGTGAACCTGCCTCGTGACTCGTTACACGCTTATTTTATTTAATTCCAAATATTGGACCTCTGTTTCTCATTTCACCTTCATGTCATGTAACCTTATGGCTTTCAGGTGATCAAGCTTACGTTTCCTAGTGAATGGCACTATGGTGGTATTGGCTAGATTGATACGCAGTCCCACCTTCCTGCACCAGGCACTAGTACCCTTAGCCCAGTTTGGTTTGGTATCCTCATATTTGCCGTTACAGATTAAAACCATGTCGTCCGCGTAACCCTGGACCTGTATTCCAGTATTTGTTCCCACGTCCAGGAATTCGTCCACTACCATTCTCCACATAAGCGGCGATAGTACTCTGCCCTGTGTTGTCACCTTAAGTAGTATTCACGACAATAGAATTTGTACCAGTCGGTACTTCTATTTGCCTACTGTCTCGCATTGTGCCATCCAGAAAACCAGGGTGTTTCTTACTTCCTTGCGACTCAGGGCATCTTGTATCTCTTCGCGCGATGTATTGTAGAATGGTTCTTCGATATCCAAAAACAAACACAGCGCTATTTCTTTTGATCCTATGACATTCAGTAGTACACCCGTCAGATTATACAGAGCAGTTCCAGTTGACTGTGATGCCCGGTAGGGATTACGCTTTAGAACGTTAGTTCTTATATAGTTGTCCATCACCTTCTCCACCGTTTCGAACGATGTTAGGCAAATTGGTCTGAAAGATTTAATGTGAAAAGGATCCTTTTTAGCCACTTTCGCAATAAGGCCACTTTTGCCCGTCTCCACGCCATTGCTATGGATCCCAGGGCTATACTGCCTCTTACCACCGTCAGAAGAGACTCTAAGACGATTTCTAGGCTTCTTTGGATTAGTTCTGGGAAAATTCCAGCTACTTCGAATGATTTCAGTGGTTTAAAAGTTGTTTGCTAGTTTTCAGTTCTCCTTTCTTCCCCTTTCATTCGTTGTTATGGTGCCAGGCAGGATATTGTCGCCTGCCGCCGTGGGTTAGGGTCCCGGGAAATGAGTTATGAGAGAGATGGTATCTCTGTCCTCCTCATTCTTTCCATCTTCCCTCTTCAAACAGTCAGAGGAAATCACCCTTCAATTTCTGACCAGTCCGTTCATTAGAGTATTTCCAAGAGTTATGTCTAGTACCTCTTGTGTAATGCTATGTTTTATATTTCTAGCTTATTGCTAACAATAAATTCAAGAAGATACTCACCTCTTCGATTGATTCCTCGGCTTTCCCAGACTTCGAGATGGGCGTTGACAACGCAGCCGAGGAGAAGTGGTAACGCTCTCTCCTCACAATACTTCACCAGTTTAGCGGTTTGCTCCGATGAAAGCCGAATGTCGTCTCCTGGGAAGTATCCCGATGCCAAGACTGTCTTCCGAGTGCTCCTCCTGCTTTCCAATGAGACTTGGTTAGCGAAGGTTTACGGGCAGGATGACTGAAAGACACATATATTTTAAATTAAGATTTAATTTTAAATTAAGTTTAAGAATTATGCAAATTCTTGGATTTTTATAAGAGGAGTCCCAAATTACCTGCATGCTTCCCCTTTGCAGACCGCGAATCTGCCCCCGGTACCCCAAGGGCTCTTGAACCAGCACTATTCCAATGTTCTCCTTGCAACTTGCCCTTGCAATTACCGTAGATGCCGTTTTCGCATTGTGGAAGTTTATCTGGGCTATCTTAGTGCTGGTCATTGGCTGCATTGTCGTTTGGAACTCTTCTCCACTGTCGGAGTATCGCCCTCCTCCTCCGACATCGCGCTTTCGTGTGCGTCGCTGTCCACCCTGAGTCCTAGGAATTCTAGGTCTAGGTCATCCGGCTTCTGCTGTTCACTGGGTAGGAGGTCTACTTCCCTAGTTGCCCCAGTCCTTTCCGCCTCTATGGCTTTCGAGAGTTCTTAGGGGACCTCGGTATGCTTTTCACCCGGTGTCTCCTCCGAGGTGTCTTTCCTCGGCTTTTCCCTGTGCACACGCACGGCTATGTTGCCAAATCGATAGTTGATATGACAATTACGACATTTAATTGCCTCCAGGGACCAGTCACCTACCCCGATCGGGAGGAGTTTTCCCTTTCCCTCCACTTTGCTTCTGAAGATTCTCCATAGTCGCATATGGAGATCTCCATTCTGAGCAGGCTTCCCAGCCTGGCAAATCAGGAACTATAGTTCTGATCCGCTCTGCAGTGTTTTCCGTCGCGCAGTCCACCAGTATATGACCTGCTCGAAAGCGTATCCCGGTGAACACAAGTTTCGCAGTCCATCCCTTGTACATCTGCCTGACGACAAGGTCTTTGATAGTTTTCTGCTCCCCGCGAGTGAGTATTTTGCTTAGGAAATATTTTTGACCGTATGACTTCACTAGCATAGCTACTGGCTAGCTTCCTGATTCTTCACTTTACCCCTGATCTGCTAGGGTTTTCTCCCCTCTTGGGTTCAGGTTTGCTCCCCGCTTTCTTGACTACGATGAAGATTGCTTAGGTCTGTCCTGAGCCTTATTAAGGGTCTCTTCTGGTTTCACGCCTTTCTTCAGGTAACGCAAGTACCACCTGAGCCATTGACACCTGTCTCCTACTTGAAGCTTGATATATTTATCTCGGACGTGCTTTTGCTTGCCCCTGTTTTTTGAGCAATGGTGATTGTTGGTTGTTTCCCTCGCAGTATACCAATGTTGATCTTGGATTCACTGCTTGATTTCCCAACTTCTCCTTTCTAGGGTGTAATTATCTGGCTTTCGGTATTTCGGAAATGCGCCTCCCGTACCACGGTAAGGTCAAACTTGCTCACTAAGACGACCAGGTGTCAGTAATCAGTGATTCTAACTGTAAGATTCTGGTTCAGGTTAATTAGCATCACAATTATACAATGCAATGCACCAACGGAGTCTTCCGATATACTGGAGAATGATGCTTTCTATGAGCAATTATACACAATTCAGGAGGGGTTTCCTAAACTAATGTCTAAATGATGATCTAAATGCCAACGTGGGCTCTGACAACACCTTGCTCGGACATGTGATGGAGGAGGACGTAACGATAATAATGGGAGTTTCCTGAATTTCTCCAACCTGCAGCGCGGAGTCATTGGTGTTGCCATTGGATTTCAACTGACAAAAACCGTATGATATATCTGATTGAGTACCTTGCGGTAAGTAGTAGATTTGTTTGTTGTAGTTGTCTTCTAGATGTGTTTTAAAAGACAGGCATTCACATCTGCCTCGACAAATATCATCATCTGATAGTCTCTCATCTTTACTTGCATATAGGATCCCCCGCTCTTTGAAGGGTTGGGGAGTTGCGACCAACCAAGTTGAACATTGACCGTTTATATGGTTTAACTGTCGCTGCTGGTCAAATGGCAAATACCTTGAATAACCCGCCTGAGAGTATCGATGAGCACCGAGTCGTTATCGAAAATGCTCTTTTCTCGAGGGCTACGCAGGCAGTCGATCACGCCACGAAGGTGATTCACGAGATATGGCTGATTATGGAGTCGTGGAAATGGATTGAAGGCTCTTTTGATCACTGCGAGTGATGGTGGTAGTATCTGAGTTCGAGCACGCCTGACGCGTTCGAACTCCAGTGCCAAGCGGAAATCTCGCGAAATTCCCGACGACAAAAGGAAATTTATTAACAGACTTGTTTAGGAAGCGGAATTTGTCGCAGATGCCAATGATTTCAGAAGTGTATACCGCATGACGAAAGAAGTTGCATGTGGTCGCAAATCTTCCCATGGTCCTGTGATGAACATTCATGGTCAACTTCCCATACAGCATGTGATTCGATGAAGTTCCACCTCCTGTAGATGTAGTTGTTAGTGACCATAATATGCGAATACGGACTGTTCTTCGAAGCAGCTTCATCTCGGGCATCAATGCACTCAAACTGAGTAAATACTCTGGACTTGACGGTCTTGTCGCAGAGTTATATATCGCTGCATATGCAGTTACTACAAAACTGCTACTCCTGGAAATTTGAGACCTTTGCCATATAATGTAAGAAGGGTATGATCGTTAAGATTCCAAAAAGAGGGTTCCGTTATGAGTGTAGCAATTGGAAGGGTGGCTGTGTGTTCTCTGCCGCCGCAAAATAATAGCTAAAGTAACCTTGTAAAACAAAAACATCCTGGAAGTTTGATTTACAAAGAGCAAGCCAATTTCCGCTGGTGATCCTCCTGCCCTGGCCACATCAACATCCTGCGGATTATTTTGGAATAGTGAGTGGGCTTTAGATCTTCGCTTCACCTGCTCTTCTTCGATTTTTAGTCAGCTTTTGACAGTTAAAGCAAGGAGTGTATTAGGCGTGTTCCACGCAGGAGGAGCTTGCACTTTGGCCGAATGGCTCTGGATTTGGAAAGAGAGGCAAGTAAAGTTGGAGTTCTCAGTCTTAAGGATAGTCATACTCTCCCTAGCTGCATTAATGGAGAGAACATTGGAAGCGTCGGACGATTTGTATATTTAGGAAGGGTGATTTCTGTCAGCAGGAGAACTGAGCTGGGTGTCGTTCGACGCATTACCAGCGCTAGATCCGCTTTCGCTGCTTTGTCTAAAATCTGGAAATGCATTTATCTCAACATTAAGACAAAGTTGAGACTGTTCTGTGCTAGCATTCTTTTTATGTTGCTGCATAGAAGTAATATCTGGGAAGTGACCACCATCGTCACTCGAAAGCTCCCATATTTCGGGGTACATTATTATTATTATTCTGTTAAGGGAAAGTCGCACCGCGTCCTTGAAGAACTATTGTGCCCCTTTTACTGGTTATAGTGTACCTGTTGATCATAGTATCTCAAGCAGACCAGTAACCGTTAGGAACTTTAGTATGTTCCCCACTTCCAGAAGTTTCAGCTTTGCATCTGGTATTAAGTGTTCTCCCAGATGTATCGACCTACTTTGCACAAGTGCCGGACACTGTCCCAGGACGTGCATAGAGGTTTCGTCCTCCTCCTCACAGAACCTGCAGGCAGTGTCCGTAGATATCCCTAGCTTCCCTAGGTAGTAGTCGGGGTACATTAGTCCGATATTATTTCAAACGAAGATTTTGGTCGGCGCGCAGACTCTTCAAATGAAGAATTTGGTTGGCGTACGAGTGGGTGACCCTAAAAGCAACTCGCGCAGAACAGAGAGACTCGGAAATTCCTTGGGGGAAGTGAAAGGCATTTCAGTGAACCGCTGTGGGTAGGTGTGCTTGATGAGTTTTACCCGAAATGGAAACCATATGTAGCGTATTCCTCATAATAGTAACAGCGAGCGTAAATGGAATTTTGGGATCGTTTCGAGAGGAGGTTGTATTTCCCATGTTATTCTATTCTGCAGGTATTGTACCTAAACCTTACACGGCTTCCCTAGATGGCCTGGGACTGTCACACAGTCTAGTCTAAGCTATACAGAAGTACCCCACTCTGCAACCGTGCTCTGCGTTATGGGAATTTTGTGACGGGTTGTCTCTTTAACCTACCACCAAGGCCCCCTACTCTTGTCAAGTTAGTAGAATCGCCCGAGCCTAATTGCTTGACATTGAGATTGTGCCAACTCGAAAGTAGAACTCTACATTGGAAAGAACTGTCTACCGTTAAATTGCTGAGTAAATTACGGTTGTTAGGTCATACGTTCAGGTTTTTTTACTTGTTTGTCTTTTGAAGTCATGTTATCGAATTTGGGTCACTTCCCAAAAACGGTTTAAATATTGTTTAATTAAAAGGGGAAAGGATGTTTGAAAACTAATGACTTTTTCTCCACGAAATTAAAGAGATAACAGTTAATGTATGTATCTACAGATATAGAAATTGAAACGGAAACCGGTCGTTGTGAACCTCTGCTCCACAAGACCCGACTCATAACTTTAATATTAACTCATATATTGCGTACATGTGATTAGTATGCTGCCTGTTATATCTGGGTTTGCCTTTTATGACACCTGGTCATTATGGATCTTGTCAAGTCTCCGTCTTGGAGATCCTCGAATAGGCTTCTAGGCTATCGCTCAGGCTGTGCCTCTTCACTCCTCACCCTACGCTTGTTTGCACTAGTGTCGATCTTATTAAGTGATGACACAATACTGACAGACTTGTGTAGTTTATCCAGATTAAAAGTGATAGTGGATTGTGTCGTTGAGTGATATGTTGGTCTTTTCGCTGAGGAATTCCATCGCGTGTGTGGAATTATAACTGCAAGCAAATTATCGAGAATTATATGTAACAGAAACTCGAGCCAGTTTTTTACTTTATTAATAATAAATATAATTGCAGGCATTGAGAGGAATACCCGATTGATATATGATAGCATTGACATGAAAATGCGGATCCAAAACGAGAACTAATTGGATTGGGTGGTCACTAGACTAGTAGACTTTCAAACGGTTTAGAATTGAATTGTAAATCTGGAACGGATGATTCCAGCATCAGAACGGTGAAGAGTTTACAAGTACATGTTGCACCAATACCAAAAATGTTGAAGTTAAAAGTTTCACAGTGATACAATCCACAACTAGGAAATGCTACTAGTTTCAGTCCAAACAATTGATACCCATCCACAATACCAACACATTGAAAAAAATTGCAAATCCCATTTGTAACAGATCCTCTTCATTCTCATCTCAACACCCCCTTTTATATAAGGGGTGAAAAATTATAATTTCCCTCTTTCGGACATAAATAAACCATTAACCCTGTATGATGACCAAATATGCGAGAAAGGATGCTCACTTAGGGATAACGTCCCACAAATTTGAACCCTTGTCTACGCTGGCTGGCACTACGCACGCCATGCCCGTGCCTGTGTCCTGGCGAGCTTGTGTGCTTCATCATCCGAATAGTGATACAGAAGAGATTTCCATTTTAGAAAACGGACCGTCATCGTTCAGTCAACGTCTGCGGGTGGTGATTTCGACTGGATTCAGCTGGACTGGTTTGGACAGTTTGTGATAGTGGCCTGAAGTGGATGGGGTTGAAGTCGAAGGGTTCCATAAAATGTCCACTGTTGCCCATTCATACTCGGACTCGTATGTGGGTGTGTATGGGCATCCTAAACAGTTATTTATGAATGGTCATGCTATTATATAGAAATATATCACCAAGTAAACGGAGGACGAACAGTATGGCGAGGAGAGTTTGAGAAGGTCGTTAGCTTAAAACGGGAAATAGAGAGCACAGAAAACTGGAAACGGCCGCTATGGGTGCTGCTCTTGACCAAACATGGTATGGAAAATTCATATGCAGGGTGTACAGCATGGATGACCTTTTCTTGAAATCGACAGAAATGTGCCTTGCAATCTACGCTTGGAACCTCGAAGCAAGGAAGCTGGTACAAAGTAAAGTAGCAGTTCGGTCTTGCTCCTGTACCCCAGCCGCAGCCTTCCTAGGCCACCAACATTGTATCATCGAGTAAACATTCTATCGTCACGTATATGAGATTATTATTGGTATCCTAGCAACTCCCTATAAATGGAACTACATAAAAGAAGGACACGTATGTCTTTGGCTCTTTTTCTATACTTGGGGATGATGTTTCGGCGATTCGATGCGTGCGAGCTAAGATGAGTGGTCAGCAGAAAACGAGCATCGCACATGTGTAGTATCTACGTTTATCACACGTATATGTACGACAAATATTAATTCTGTGTCTATTTGACAGAGATAAGACTACATATGTCTCTGCAGGGAAATATAATAACGGCTTGAGTTTGATGGTATGTTTTGATAATGGGAGTAGCGAATAATGGAAGAGCAATCAGATTTCCAGCTTGGCATGCACACAAATTGGTTCCAGGTGCTAATAAAAGTGTTAACAATTTCATCAGTTATTTGTTCTTATTGATATGTCCTAGCATGGAAACTGTACAAAAGTGCTGACTGGAGAGAACTTGTGGAAAGTCTGGAAAGTTTTTGATTACGATAAACACTTGTATTGTTTGTACGAATGTATGCCTGTATTATAGAAGGATATATCTTATATATATGGTTGGTTGATTTCGTTTGACGGATTAGTTGAGTTTGGAATTTCGGATGTTGGAAAAACGTTACGAACGTATGCTAAGCGTCAATTTAGTAGGAGGAAAGGCTTCAAATCAATGGCAATCGTCAATCTGGCTACGCTCTCTCTCTTTTATCTAGCAATATGACCCAAGGAGAGTTTTGGAAGGTGCTTCGGTTCTCCGCTCCAGAATTGGCGAGGTTAACTTAATCGAAGTATAACATTTCAACGACTAAATTGTGAAGTTTCGCGCTTTAAAGATTAACTTCGGAACAAATAATAGCTACTCAATCTGTTTGAGATAGAGTGTTCCCGTAGAAGGTTCTGGCAAGTGCTGGTTCACCATATCAATAGATTACCCTAATCTAAAAGGGGATTGCGGCTTTTGTGAAGCAATATGTTGTTTTCACTCTTCTCGGGCCATCACGTTATCCAATCTCAAAAAGCAGTGTATAGCTCGCATTATTAATGAAGTCCTTTTGTCTATTTCCAGACTTTTCCGGCGATTGTCTGCTTCTCTCTTACCTTTGAGTAGGCATCTAGGGATTCTTCTGCATAAGGTTGTTCTGTCAGCAATAATAATATGTCTCTCGATCTCGTTAATTCCCTTCCTTCCTTATTGCAAAAGTGTACTTTTTCATTTGTTGATAGAGCAGGTGACTGTGTTTAGACATGGAGAGTTATGGTTGCGTAGCGGCACCAGGGAATTTTTTCATCAACGGGAATGGAGGAATCGTTATTTCAAAGATGCCATGTGGTCCACTACTTGAATTCAATCTTCCTCGCAACAAGAAGAGCCGAAATGGAATGCAGAACACGACTTGATTTGGCAGCGCTCCTCAACCTCTTTCTAAAACCGCTGTGTAGAGAGAGCCACCCTGTGTCTTCATAGATTGGTTGACGTATCCCATTCCACCTTCCACACAAGATCTGAGAAGGTGTGTGAGGAAATAATCAATTCGACCATACTTTCAATTCAGCCACGGATTTTAACTGCCGATGAGCCCAGCAGTCCATTTGCGTCTTTATTCATTTTTCCAAGAGGGCTGCTACTCATTTTGTGAATATTGTCATTCTTTACGAGTCATGTTTTTTGCTTTATTATTATTATTCTGTTAAGGGGAAGTCGCACCGCGTCCTTAAAGAACTATTGTGCTTCTTTTACTGTACTTTGTACAAGTGCCGGGCCCTGTGCCAGAGCGTGCATAGAGCCTTCATCACACTCCGCGCAGAGCCTGCAAGCAGTGTACGTAGATATCCCTAGCTTCCTTTTGCGATGGTTTAGCTATGATTCGGAGGTTCTTTTGGTGAGGTTTAAGCAATCCTTTGTACGGTTGGGATCGTATCTCCCAATAAGTACCTTGAACTGCGCCATTCCTGGTAGACCCGCCCAGTATAGTTTCCTCACCCGTTCCTCTTCATTTTTTAATGTCATAGCCATGGCTCCGTTTCCGATTCCAGAGAAGGGTTCTAGCCCGTGTGAAGACGCCCCTGCTCCCTTTCTGGCCAGTTCGTCGACTGCCTCATTGCCTTGCAAAGTAACATGGCAAGGAACCCAGAGTATCCAGACCTTGTTGAACGCGCCGAGCGCATTCAGTTTCTCAAGGCATTTCTATAACAGTTTAGAGTTCACGTGGTTGGACTTAAGTACCATGATCGCTGCTTGGCTGTCGGTGAGAACAGCAATGTTTTTCCCCCTGTATTTTCTTTGATTACGGAGGCACATCTGTCTATGGTGTATATTTCCGTCTAGAATATGCTAGTGTGCTTATTCGTTGGCTCTAAGTACAATTTTCTTGGGTCAATAACTCCGGTAGCCCCTTCCTCTGTTGTGAGGGATCCGTCAGTGTACCAAGTAATCAGTTGCTGGTTTAAGCCATATCTCACAACCACGCTTTTCCAGTTTGCCTTGTTACTCCAACGTGCTTCAAACTTCTTATCAAAGTGAAACCTCCTTGTCATGTTATCCCTTGGTATCATTAATTCGGGATACCGCCTAGAAAGGATATCAATTTTCTTTCGATTTAAGCAGCGCCCCGCCTCACTGATACTCTCGGCTATCCTGAATATTGCCCTCCTTGGCTGCATTTGTATGTGCAGATGGAGAGGGGTTAATCCTAGAAGGACCTCGAGGGATGCCGTTGGGCATGTCCTCATTGCACTACTGATACACACGCAATTCAGTCTTTGGAGTTTGTGTAACTCTCTGTCTTATGTATTAAGTTCAGTTCTTTCTGCCCAGATTGCCGCCCCTTAGGTAATCATTGGCCTTACTATTGCAGTGTATATCCAAAGTAGTATCTTCGGGCTGTAATCCTTTTTTTTCCTGCTATGGATCTATATGTCATCGGAGCCCCCGTGACTTTCCAAGAAGTATTTCCGACATGCGTTTTCCAGAGTAATTTTTGGTCTAGCGTAATCCCCAAATATTTGACCTCTTGTTTCATCTCCATGCCATGTAACTCTATAGCTCTCAGGTGATCAAGCTTACGTTTCCTAGTGAATGACACTATGGTGGTTTTAGCTAGATTTATACGCACTCCCACCTTCTTGCATCAGCCACTAGTAACCCTTAATCCAGTTTAGATTCTATCGCATAGCGTATCCTCATGTTTGCTCCTGCAGGTTAAAACAATGTCGTCCGCGTAACCCTGGACTTGTATTCCAGTCTTTGTACGCACGTCCAGAGTTCGTCCACTACCATACACCACATAAGCGGCGATAGTACCCGGTCCTGTATACAACCTTAGGTAGTATTCACGACAATAAAATGTGTACCTGTCGGTATTTCTGTTTGCCTACTCTCTCAAATCCAGAAAGTGTTCCCCACTCCCTTGCGGCTCAGGACATCTTGTATCTCTGTATGCGATGTGTTGTGGAATGCTTCTTCGATATCTAAAAACGCACACAGTGATATTGCTTTTGTTTGCGTCCTCGGCGCTACCTCTCACTTAAACGACCATCTTCCTCGCGAATTTTCAAACACCTTCCCGGTCGTGTCAAAAATATATAATTATATTTTTTTAGGAGCACTTGAGCTAGTTAAGATTAATCTTGACAATCAGATTGCAACGCGAGCAAGGAAAAATATATTCCTCCAGGCAAGCAATGAATGTACCGAAAAGAAGTTCTGTCTGATGGTGGAACAGAATTTTATATACTTCGGGATCAGAACCTTTTTGTGCTTTATATTGAGAACTGCGTCGTTCGGTGCGATGTTGCCATTAGTCTGTATTGAATGTTTAGGGAACAATGCCCGTACAAGGGGGTCTATCTGTTTAGCATTAAATGGGCGGCAGTGGGATTTGTATCGGGATTTGACGTCGGATACCCCTCGACTCAGCTGTGAATAAGTACCTGAGTCAAATCAGGGTAATAATCTTGGGCGAGCGCAATGCTGACCACATTGCCTCCTACAGGGTACTGTTATTCTGTAGTGTACCGTTACGGTCTTGAATGAAATACTCTAATACACTTCAAGGCCCTGACCCAGTTGGATTATTCCGCCAACGATTATTATACTGGTCATCGGCCACGTCGCGAAGGGACGTCATGAGATCCGGTTGACTGCGAGATCGAGGAAGCGCATCGATGAACTGGAGAAGCTGAAGACCCTATTAACCGCAGCACGTGATGGCAGACGCAACGCGTTCGAATTTTGATATCGTGCAAAATCTCAGTAAGTTAGTGTGTACTTGGACACAAGAGAACTTGTTTTTTCGCTGGTCAGAGAAGCAAATAATGCCGCAGAAAGCAATGATTTCAGAAGTGCATTGCTAATTATATCAGACCTGGTGAAGTTCCGCCTCTTGTGGATGAAATGGCTAGTCACCGTAACATGCCGATGCGAACTGCTCTTCAAAGCAGAAAATAAATCTTCTCGGCCATAGGAAAGCAGCTTAGCTCGACGGTCTTCCCGCAGGATTATTTATCTGTGCGCCTGCAGTTATTGCGAATGTGCTACTTCCCCTCATATGGACATTTTGGGAATTCGATACCTATCCCGAAGAGTGAAAGAAAGGAGATGATTTCTAAGATTCTAAAGGTGGGCACCCGTTCTGAGTGTGAAAATTGGAGAGGTGTTTGCGAGCGGGCCAACTAACATTGATCACACCAGCACCGTACTGATAATCTTGGAATAGTGCGCGCAGTTTTGGTCTTCGTTGCAATTGCTCTTTAATGTTATCGAGATAGCTTTCGATAGCGTGAACAAGGAGTATATCTGAAGTGCTCAACTTAGGAGGAGCATTCCGGAGAAACTAATAGCTGTTATCAAGGCGGCATAAAATGGGGCGAAATGTCGCAAGCCTTAATGAGGTAAACTCTCAGAGTAATTTGATTTTGAAAGTGGAATCCACCAGGGTTACATCTTGTCACCGATATGATTTCTTTTTGTTATCGATGACGTCCTTTATGCTGCCTAGTTCGATGGATGTGGGGAGTTCAATAGACTATGACATCTTTTCTCATACACCTCGACTATGGTAATAACGTGTGTTTGCTCTCTCACCGAGTCATGCACCTTGACCAAATGGTTCTGGGTTTGGAAAGAGAGGCAAGTTGAGTTGGATTAAAGATAAATACCAATAACACCAAGGTTCTCAGTCTGACGGGGCATCATGCAAAGCATCGAAGACGTTTATCATTTTGTATATCTAGGGAGCGTGATTTCTGCCGACGCTAGATCCGCGTTCGGTATCTTGTTTAGAATCTTATCGTAACATCAAGATGATGTTTTTTTCTGTGTTGAAATGTGGAAGTAATACATCAAAAGTAACCATCATTGTAGTGAGCTTTTGAGTCTTCTTAAACACCTATGTATCTGCGACGAATAATTGGAGTACAGTGGGCTGATACCATTTTAAACCCGTACGCGATGTGACCGGGTGGTGAAAATGGGCGTGGATAGATTGCACATTAAGGACGGTCGACAATTGCATTGCTAACTACGCGCTAGATGAGGAGTACGGGCATCTCGAGAAGTAGGTGCATATCTCAGCGAATCGTGAGCGATGTCGTGGTTGACTCGCTATACGTCACAATGGCGCCAGGGTGAGGTAGCGTTTGATGAGTTCCCTCTGCCCTGGACGAAGGCCAAAACTCTGCCCTGGGAGTAGCATAACCGAAAGTAGCGACAGGTGGTAATCGCTCCATTTATATATAATCGCAAATACGACATGAGTGCGACTCATATTGAAGTGAAATCCGTCGTAAGATCAGACCTAAACCAGACCGAAGTGAATTTTTTTGTTTTGGATGCTATGAGTCCTGAGTCCGCATCCGCTTGATGACAGACCGGACCACCTGGGAAGCAACTTGCTTCCTCTCTTGTGGTTTACGGACTCCTCTTTTTGGGTTAAACACCCACGTTTATCAAAAAAGTTGACTGACGGTTTTGACCATGGCAGAGGCAACTCATCAGATGCTGCGTTACCTCTGCCCTGGGTCAATCATAAGAGAGGAAGTAAGTTGCTCCAGGACTCCTGTGTGTACGGAAGCCTAACAGAAGTCAAGCCCACAATCAAACTTGATCCTCTTTTCCGGTATGTATTAACGTGGCCATCGTTGGCTAATATGGTGTCTAACTATGTGAAGGAGTCCAATGTGACATTAAATCTGTGCAATTGGAAACTGTGTGGACAAATCTTATCACTCTAGTACGGGCATAGTTTCTCTATCAGTTGTATAAGGATTATAAAATCGGATTAAAAAAGAAATACGTCAATTCAGACAGCGAAAAATAAAGAGACGTTAATCGCAAGTTCTACATAACTCCACCGACCAATCAACATTAGTAAAACAGAAATTAACACTCATTCTGGAGATGACAGCAACATCCCCAATTCCGACTTACACTGACGATAGGGGAAGTAGTAATCCTATGTAGGTTAAGAGTCATAATGCTGTAAGTCAGAGATATTATGTATATCTAATACTTTCATTATTGGAATAAAGCTTTATAAAACAAAAATGATATAATAATAACCGTTGGCGCGACAATCCAATTCGATCAGCGTCTTACAGTACTTCATTAAAGACCCTGACAGTGCACTACAGGACTACAGTACACTGTAGGAGGCACTGCGGCCAACGTTGCCTTCCCCTATGATTAGTACCGTGATATGACTCAGGCACTCATTCATACCTTAGTCGACTGGTATCCGACATCCAATCACAATACAAATTACTCATCGACGTTTTGCTACGACAGCTTAGCGCTCTAACCACTGAGCCACCTGGACACAGGCCAGACGTTCGCAGATTTGTTGTTAGAGACTGAAAGTGTCACTGGGTAGGTCAAATATTAGGTGCAGAGGAGAGGGCACTCCTACATCTACTTTCCGTAAAACAGTAGCATCCACGTACCATATCAGTGGCCTTCTGCGATCGTTTTTATGCATATTCAACAATGTTGCTTTATGGTTTTTGGTGAATATTGGAGAAAAAATATGTGCATACATAGCATCATCTGTTGATTGCCCTTTGCCAGAGTTTTCTGCAATTTCCTGTCTAAAAACCGTGAAAACCGCGGGAGCAAACACAACCCGTGTACCTTATACTCGGGAAAAGGAGGCTTTTTTCCAACCAGAAAAAATCCATGAACCTGACTATTCCGTACGTGTACCAATAGAACCAGTATTGTAGAGCTATGAATGATACCCTGAGCTGTTTGCAATGTAAACAATGTCAATGCTTTATACCCAATTAGCCAATCTCTGTCAATTCAATTGGATTTTATCAAATTGATTTGTGTGAAATATGCGTGATCGATACTCAGTAAACCACATAAATTCTGGGCCTATAGTATGAATCACATGGTAAAAAACCACAGCTTTCATAATATTGCGGCATTTTACAAAGCACTAAACGAATCATATTTTTCAACCCATATTTACGACATAGTTGCTTCTCTTAATCATTATTTAAAGTATCTCATTCCGAATTTATGATGCAATCATCCACATCACAACTGGCCTGGGCAAAACGTAAAAGTGGTAGCCAACTAAACAGGAGCATAAATCCGAAGTGGTTTTCAAAAGCGTCACAAGGGGAACAATCTAGCGCTTGTGCTGGCTGCGGCCGAGTCCGCTTTAGGAATACACTCGCATAAGATGGTATGACGGAGCGATCAGAAATCACAGTAAACCTGTCACCAGCATAAATGGTAAGCCAACATAACGTGCATTTATGGACAAAATTCAATGCTAAGTATGCCTGATCATACCTAAGTTATGGCACGCTTCATTCAATATTTAATCGTGGTCGCAGGAATCCAGCCGCACTTGCACCTCTCCCCTAAGCAGTCGGATCTTGCTTCATGAACATAACATATGTAGTATTTTTAATGTCATCGTGTTAGCGACATTTTATATTATTGTAATTGTACTTCATAATGGATTCTGTACTGTCTTCAAACCGAGAGACAACAAGGAGACTGCCGTTCATGTAATGCGGCATCGTAGAGAAATGGCATGCGCTCATCGGGCTGGAAATTAATAAATATAATTTTAATGATGCCAAAGTGAAGGCATGTTTATACAGATACTGCCTTTAAAGTTTATAAAGTACGTAACAAGTTCCACTAATCCTTGAACTGTCGATCCTATTAGAACATTCGTCATGAGCTATGCAAGGCGATAATGAATACTAATGGAGGCATGGTTCTCGGTATTTATTCCGAACTTTACAGGTATTTCAATACTATTCCATTATGAAAACCTGTATGGCTCTGCGTGAAAATTGGCCAGGTATCTCTCATATGAAATTAACAGTAAATATGTACGCAAGGATTTGAAGAAACCAAACAAAATTTTCGTTTCCTACTCAATTATCATCATCATCAACGGCGCAACAATCGGTATCAAGTGTAGGCCTGCCTTAGTAAGGAATTCCAGATATTCCGGTTTTACGCCGAGATCCACCAATTCGATATCCCTAAAAGCTGTCTGGCGTCCTGACCTACGCCATCGCTCCGTCTTAGGCAGGGTCTGCCTCCTCTTCTTTTTCTACCATAGATATTGCCCTTCTAGACTTTCCGGGCTGGATCATCCTCATCCATACGGATTAAGTGACCCGCTCACCATAACCTATTGAGCCGGATTTCATCCACAACCTGACAGTTATGGTATGGCTCATAGATTTCGTCATTATGTAGGCTACGGAATCGTTCATCGTCGTGTAGGGCCAAAATTCTTCGGATCTCTCAAACGCGGCTAAGAGTTCGCAATTCTTCTTGCTAAGAACCCAAGTCTCCAAGGAATACATGAGGACTGCCAAGATCATTGTCTTGTATAGTAAGAGCTTTGGCCCTATGGTGAGGCGTTTCGAGCGGAACAGTTTTTGTAAGCTGAAATAGGCTCTGTTGGCTGACAACAACCGTGCGCGGATTTCATCATCATAGCGGTTGTGATTTTCCACCCTAGATAGGAGAAATTATCAACGGTCTCAAAGTTGTATTCTCCTATCTTTATTCTTTCCGTTTGACCAGCGCGGTTTGATGTTGTTGGTTGGTTGATTTTTGGTGCTGACGTTGCCACCATATACTTTGTCTTGCCTTCATTGTTGTTCAACCCAAGATCTCGCGCCACTCGGGTGAATCTGATCTAGATGAAGGCAGTTTGTACGTCTCGGGTGGTTCTTCCCATGATGTGGATATCGTCAGCATAGGCCAGTAGTTGAGTGGACTTAAAGAGCATGGGACCTCTTGCATTTATCTTAGTATCACGGATCACTTTCTCGAGGACTAGGTTAAAGAGGACGTAGACCGTTGTTAATGCCGAATGGTCTTGAGAGTGACCTTGCTGCTTTTATCTGGCCTCGCACAGTGGTCAGGGTCAATTATCATAAACCGTATACTTCTCCTTTTAGTCGTTCAACTGGGGTTGGTCCAGCAAGGACGTTTACATTATATATATTAAAATTATCGATGGTGGGAAACAGAACAGTCATCAGGTGTCAGTTGATCAATATTGCGACTCATATGTCGGCTGTAAAGTACTAATCAACCAAGAAAGTAAAAAGCATGGGAAAAACTTAAGTGAATAAAAAAAACACAAATGAGTTTAGACTTGTCTGTTGGATTCCAAACTTGGCCGTTCTTGGGCAGCTCCAAATTAGTCAGACTATCAGTAGAGAAATTAAAAGCAGGAGTCCCCTAAGAAACAACCACTCTAATGAATTCGAATACAGTAAAGAAAGAAAGAAAGGTTAACGGAACCCAAAGTGTCTATCTTTCTTAGCTTAATGGGTTATTAATCAATTTATTCATTAATTGAAAAATTTAATTTAATTAATTTAATTTAAAAATTATTCATTAATTTAAATAAACTAAAAAGTTTCCTGATATGAATTGGAGAAGAAGAAATGGAGACAAGGGCATTTAAAAAGATTATCAGTAGTTTTCACATTAATTCAGTATTCTTCATTCAATCATAAGATTGGAGAAGAGTCAATACCAAAACTGCTAAGATATCCACTTGTCCGTTTCTCTAGAAAAATTGGATTCATTGTATGACGTAACTAACAAGAGTATTCCTGATCTCTCTTAGTATGAGACTTATCTAATCACACTGGTGCCTCCTAATCAACATGTCTTCAATAATAATAGATGTAGTGTCAATGGATATTGTACCAGGAGATTTATTGTGCCCATTTAATGGTTGCAGTATTCCAAATAACTATAAAATGGCCTATAGCCACCAGGAATTCTAAGATGTTCCCTCCTTCTAGGTGTTTCAGCCTTAACCTACTTTGCTCAAGTCCTCTCTTATGTTCTAGAACATGCATGGGGTTTTCTTCATTCTGCAAAAAGAATCTGCAGACAGTGCAGATATTCCTAGCTTCCCCAGGTAATTAATTCGCATGCAATGAGAAGGATGTATTAGAGGTTAAAACAATTTCCTGAGTGCTTGGGCTCGTATCCTCCTTGAGCACCATGGAATGTTCCATTCCAGGTAAGTTCGCTCTGGATAGTTCCCTCAATCGTTCATCGTCATTCCTTAGCGGACCCTCTTCCGATTTCATAAAATTCTTCTTTCTTTTTTAACCTGATATAGCGACGGTCTCTAGAACGTATTGTACAAGCCGCCCGTATCCAATATACTGCGGTATTTCCTATATTAGCTTGGTTGGACGTAAGTGCCTTCATAATCACATGCTTGTCCGTCAGAATAATAATATTCTACTCCCTACAGTTCCCTTGCGTATATTGCTTCCTCAAATATACTATTGTGCTTACCCATTGGCGCAAAGTACGTTTTTTCAGTTGCGTCAGCGTCCGTTCTCTCTCTTATGAGTAACTCATCAGTGTAGTAGATAACAAACTGCTGGTTGAAACCGTAGGTTACAGATATGTTCCTCCAGTTTGTCCTGCTTTTCGGTTGTGTTTTGAATTTCGTATCGAAACGACACCTTATTTCCATGCTGGCCCATGGTATCAGTAACTCTAGGTACGAACTAGAAGGAACGTCAACCTTCTATCGACTTTAGCAGCTCTCCACCTCGTTGACATCTCCGGATATTTTCTTTGTCCACATCTGTATACGAAGATGGAGAGAAGTCAATCCTACAAAAACCACCAGGACTGCCGTTGGGCACATTTTCATTTCCCTGTGATATACACGCAAGCCAGTCTTTGAATATTGTGTGACTTTTTGGCTATTGTGCCCCTTCCAGAGTAGTTTTCGGTCTAGTTCAATTTCCAAACCGTCGGCTTCGGTTTCTGCTTTGACCAACATGTCTTCTAGTCTAGTACCTCTTAGGTGATCAAGCTTGCGAATCCTAGTGAATGGTACTATAGGGGCAGAGTCCTTGCCCCACCCCCTTCCTTCACCAGGTACTATATTACTTAGTTTTCAATCCTGTTTGAATTAATGCAATGTCCGCAAGGTGTATTTAAGTATTTATTAGCTTTTCTAGGAGTACATCAACTACTATACTTAACATTAACGTTGATATGATCCAACAACTAGCCATCTAGAATGCCAGGTTATTCATGTCTTCATTGTAGATTGGTTCATCCTGTTTTTCTGCATGCGATATATTGTGAACCGCGGCTTTGACGTCCAAAAACGCATAAAGTGCTATTTCTATATTACCTCGTTATAAATCCTTCAGCTGATACAGAGCAGTTTCGGTTGATTGTCCTGCTTGGTAAGCATGTTGACATGAATGCAGGTAATTACGTGTCGGAACATCAGTTTTAATGTAGTTATCTAAGATATTCTTTACCGTCTTGAGTGCAATCGATGTCAGGCAAATTGGTCTGAAAGCTTTACAAAATAATAAAGACAACTTTTACCTGGCTCCATGTCCTTGGTATTTAACAGATCTCAAGGTCATGTTGCCCTTACCATCGTTAAGTGAAGTCTTAAGATTATTTTTAGCTTTTCTTTTGCCTGATTGAAGAGTTTTCGAAGCTCTGTTCTAATTCTGGCTAGATTTCTTAGCCAGATAATTGGCCTCATATGCATCAAAGACGACTCTGACGATATCTGCGCATCCCATACTATCCAATTCTTGACCAGTTTATACATAAGAATATTACCTAGAAACTTGTCTTTAGCCTAATTCCGGTAGCGGATATTGGTGCGTTCTTTATATGATATATTTATAAACTATTGCTGAAGATAAATTCAAGAAAGGACTCACCTGTCGATTGGTAACGCTGCTTTCTGAGATCTCATGGTGGGCATCGCAGAAGAGGAGAAGTTGCACCACCCTCTCACAAAACTTCACCAGCGTAACGACTCAATCTGGTGGGACCCAGATGTCGTCTCTTGGGAAGTAGCCCGATATCACGATTTCCTGTCGAGTTCTCCTGCTGGTTTCCAATGGATTTTGGGTACCTACCACGTCTCCACTTAGGAACTCTGACACAGACATAGATTTCAAACTGGACTGAATGGTGATGAAAGGTTTTTCGCAAGAGGAATCCCAAACTACCGATAACCTTTCTCCTTGCAAATTAGCCTCAAAACACCCAGCGTTTTTAAGCCAACAATATTATATTATCATCTTTGGAAATGTTTGGAGTTTTTCGCCGATGTCCGAGTATCGATCAAGGTCTAGCTTTTCTTCCTAAATGGACAGCAATTCCATTTCTACCTCCCTCGATCTCTCTCTGTCGAACTCTATCCCCTGGCTGATTTAGGCTTTTTGCTCAATTTGTTAAGGCAGTTACGGCGTTTAATTGCACCAAGGGACTGATCATTTACCCTGATCGTGAGGAGTTTCTCTTCGCCCTCCACCTTGCCTCTAAAGATTCCCTACAACCGAGTAGGAAGATCTTTATTTTGGAGCAATTAAGTAGTCACCTTGTTATCAGTATCAGCGAAAGTACATCTCGCTTGATAAAACAGTTTGTATGTGGTATGAGGTCCCGTTTGTTTGTTGTTTTACCTTCTTCTTGTTAACCTTTCATTCATTTGATTTCCACGCTAACACCACAGAAACTGTATATTAGCTGAGTAGTATGGTCAGTAATAACTAAGTAACGATTGGAGTAACCAGGTCATGAGTAACGTGTGACTATTCCAGCCGAACAGACTGTAATGAAAAGCAGATTTGGCAAAGTTAAATGAACTTCTTGGAAATAAAGGTGATGTTCTTAGGCGGCTAAGAACTCCTTTGGCGATAGAAGGTCAACTGGAAACTCTGAATCGCAAGCTTTTAGAGAGAGAGAGTTTTTAAAGGGTTGCTTTTTACCCCAGGCAAACGCCGTAAAACGGTTCCCTGGCTAGAAACGAGAACTCCAAAAGCTCAGAAAGTCAACCAGATGAATTATGAATCGCTGGTTGCAAAAGCAATAAGAATGAAGACTGGTTAAATTTCAGGAACTCACATTGTGAATATAAGAGGATCCTTCAACTCGGCGAAGAAGTGAAATACCAGTTATTCTAGATACGAAGCTTCTCTGAAACAAACATGTAGAGATGAAGATGAAACGAACTCTCACAGCTTGTGGACAATGCAGGCGGTCATTTGTATCGAAATGAGGATTTAGGCCCCAATTGATGACTGATATGACTTCTATATAAGATGAAGGGCATCTCTACCTTTGGCGTTCTGCTGGAAAAATTTCAGTCTATATCGGCTGTTGAAAGCAGGATAGATGCTATGACTGATGCGTACGCGAATCGTTTTGAGATAATGTTCCTCTGTGCACATTCAATAGGACCCAAATATCGTATTCCGGGTGAATCGAGTATATTACGTAAAGAATCGAAATTGTTCGTCCAGAAGTGGCTACAGCGGCACAAACATTGTGACAACGTTGATGATCGTCTGGATAGCGGTTTCGTAGGAAAAGTGACCCAGAGGGACGAAAAAATGGTCATGGACTTATGATCACGAAATGTTGGCTTGTCTTTGCGTCCAGGCTAAACAAAATTAGAGCAGGATAGAGTGGAAGTGTCGTATGAAATTAACAGTTCGTTTTAATTTGAAGTACAAACCAATGTTACTCAAAAACCACGTTTCGAAAACACTCACTCGGGCGCAGGAAAACATCAATCGGGATTGGAATAACGTGTTTTTTTCCGATGAAATTTCTTGTTGAGATTCTGTGGCCATAATCTGTGCTTGACGTTTCACACCAAACTAACTTTTCTAGGGCATACAGTCAAGGTGCATTTTCGGGGCTGCTTCCCTGGGGGGGGGGGGGGGGGGGGGGTTTAGTAGTAGCTACTACTACTGTACCTACTTGTCGTCAATGTTAAACTTGAAATTTCCAAGAAACCATTATTACTGCTGTTAGTTAGCTTGAATAGCTGTATATGTAATGAGAATAGCCATAGATGAATACATGGGAAAAACGAACATGACGGACATAGACCATTAGAATAGTTGTGAGAACTGAATCCAGTCTTTGTAGCGCCGCCTAATTTCCAGATCCGCATACATCTGTTCGGTAGAAGATGTAAAGTTGTCTCCAATCGTGTGATAACTTAAGTGAAGGACCATCCTGGTTGTCTGGAATCGACCAAGAGGTGAGAGCTACCACAAACACAAATTTGGCGGAACTGACCGTGATAGTCCGCCTGCAAATATTGGAACTTCACCGAAGTTATTACAGATAGTCTCCTAACTTCCTTTGGATGTGTCGGATAGAGAAACAATATTTCCTCAACTTTGTTCCTTGCTAGTCTCCGCATGCACCTCACTTTTTTCAAATTTCAGATTAGATGCCTTTCCTCTGGAAGCAAGTGTTTCCAAGCCTCATTTTCCCATTACACCTTGTACAACAGAGTTCTCCCTCCTTTCCTTGGTAGTAAATCCTGAGAGCTTGTAATTTCTTTTGTCTATCTTTGAGACTTAGCGTCCCGTAGATTACTGTCTTTCAAAAATCTCTGCATCTCCACAGGCCTTCGCGGCTATAAGCTGATAAGTGTTGCCGTTTGGGCTTCTGAGGAGTGTTTTTCCCTGTCTTTGTGTGAAATGGCCATCCCTTGGTTCAGTCCAATGAAAAGTTACATATCATTTCTTCCTCGTTAGAATGAAGACAGGTGAGATGAAACCTTGATGAAAAGTCGAAGAAGTCAGTCAAATCTATCCCCTTCCGTCCTCAATGTTTCATCTTTACTTTGCATTTTAAACGAATTCTCGCGATATACTCGTATTATGCTTTGCAACGAGGAGCGATCTATGGCTGTTTCTCCGTTTGTTAATGCACTGAATGTGAGTTTTAATGAACATATGTGGTAAACAAGTTTTGGGGTTGGGATGACATTTTGGCAACCCGTGAGTTTTACTGTGATTAAAATTGGGATGTGAAAACATTGGTCCGCGTCCAGCCATTATTTCCTTTTTCTGGTTTTGTTGTACTTTCCAGCTTTAGCTACCGCGTTTAGAACTGCCATATCAGACATTTGTCATCCGGAAAAAGAAGACTCCCACCATCGTCCACCGAAACACCTCCATGGATGTAAAAAATGGAATAATGGAGATGGAAGAATTGCTGGAACTTACTGCACGAGCGAAACTCCTCGAAGACAGGGGAAGAGGAGTTGCGGAAAACGCACATCGTTGGGGTGGCCGCTAGTTGCACGAAACGCAATGCTCTTAGCCGACTTTGAGGAACGCGGCAAGAGGAATTCCGCGAGGTGGTAGCCAAGCGGACCAACCAGCGTCAAAAGAGCGTTGAAGAGCGACGGCAGTGGGCCCATTGTAGCAAAGTCGACTACCACGACAATATCAGAGAAGAGACAAGAGGCTGCCCATCAACCACGCTCAGAGGCCATTCTTATCAAGCCGAACGAAGGAAAATCTTTCGTGGAAGTTCTTCGAGAAGTCCGCAACCACGCCAACACAAGGGGACGCTGGGGTAAATGTTAAATCTATCCAACGGACTCCATCCGGCGATATACTTGCCGAGCTGAGGTGACAACAAGAGTACGTTCTGCTAGACAGTCTAGAGCATTTTAATCTCGAAAGCAGTGGTTTTCAGCCTAGAGATCTGAATTGCCGCACTAATACGAAAGAGTTGTAGAAAGCGATAAAATTTATTACCCAGGAGTGAGCAGCCTTAAGGAGTCACGTCTGTCAACTTCAGAGGACAAAAATTAGTAGTAGTAGTATGGAGATATGTCTGGCACTGCTGCCGTCTTGCTGAGAGATATGGTTAACTTACGAATGTAGGCCCATGGTCGAGAAGAGGGCTTCGCTTGGGTTCGTTGTGCGGATGTGACCTTTTTCAGCGTTCACTTCACACCGAACGAACCTATGTAATAATAATAATAATAATCGTTGGCGCAACAATCCATATTGGATCAGGGCCTTGAAGTGTGTTAGAGCACTTCATTCAAGACCGTAAGGGTACACTAGGAGGCAATGTGGTCAGCATTGCGCTCGCCCGAGATTATTACCCTGCTTTGACTCAGCTACTCATTAACAGCTGAGTTGACTGGTATCCGACGAGAAATCGCGATGCAAACCTGCCACTGCCACCAGTGAGATTTGAACCGCAACCTTTCGTACGACAGCCTTGTGCTCTAACCACTTAGCTATCCGGACACAGACCTATGTAAGCTTTTAGGAATAGGTTCCCTGTCTTGGAGGTCGAGATTCGAAACACGGAAGGGGGAATTCTAGTCTAGTGAATTGCTAATTGATTCAACAATTATTACCGCAGCTTGTAATGCCCCCAAAAGGAAATTGCATCCCGGGAAATTGCCGGTGTTCTGGTAAATGGCAGAAATTGCAAACCTAGAAAGGAACTGCCCCAGACTGCGGCGGATTGCTCAGATGTTCGGATACGCGGATGGTGTTGCGGCACTGGTTACCCCACGCACGACTGAGCAAGCGCAGCGCACACTGGGTATGGTGATGCGGTGAGTAAACATATGGATTACTGAACAACTGTGGAGAAAACTGAAGTCGTTGTGCTGACTAAGGGAGTATACACAGTTCTCCCTTTTTGGGTTAGTGAAACCATGGTCTTGTCGAAGCCGACAATGGGCATTACGATAGATGAAGATGAGCCTCTGCCGTCTTCAGTGCCCCTTTGCGGTTCCGAAGCATGGGCTCCCTTAGTAAGCAAATGGATCGCAAAGCACTTAGGGCAGAAACAAAGACGACGAGCTCAGCGAGTTGTGTTTGCCTTACCGTCTGGGAACCAACAGTATTGGTAATAGTTGGAGTTATTCCGATCGCTATCCATACTACCGAGCGGGAACAACGACGAAAATAAGGAAGCTATCACTTGTGAAGTGAGAGCTCGTCCTCTCTGCTCATGCAGCAGAAAAAGAATCGAGAGATTATGGTTTAATCGAAAGCACGAACAGAATGGCTACTACCTAACCCAGCTGCTCAGCGGATGTGTGAATTTTCAAACCTACCTGCACACAATCGGGAAATCACGGTGGTCCGGCTGTATTAATTGAAGGACGTGATGGATGACGCCTGTTACATCTTTTTCGTCGGCAGAAGGTTGGCAAGCTATTGCCATCACTTTTCGATGGAAAGGTGTCTTGCATCCCCGGACACTATGCCATGCTGCAGAGCGAGACGTTTCACTTAAAGCATTCTTATGGCGAGAAAGAGAGAGATGGATAGGAGAAATGCCAAGGTAGCTGATCCTCCGTAAATCCAAGTGGTTTTGAGGTGATGTGTCAAACGATTTCGAGTCAGAACCCTGTATGCTCTGCAAGGTGTTTTAGCCGGTAGTCTATCTGAACACTTTGAACGTAAATACATCTCACCTCCTTACAAAAAAAATTGTTAGTATATAGTTTAAAGACTAATTGGCGCCTCGTCTTATTTACATTAATGACGGAAATTATTTTTATAGTGCAATCTAACAAAACTCTGAAAGACCGTTTTTGAAAAAAAAACTGTTTTTTTTATTATCATCATTTTAAATTTCAGCCAAATTCAAACGCATTGAAAAGCTAGCGCTATTTTGTGTGACGTCACAAGTCAAGAAATTTCAGTATATCGGCAACTGGCAGTTGCTCATCAAAATATCAGGGTTTCGAAGTTAATTTCGCTCTTGAAATGTCAAGAAGGACAGTGAAATATTGTTTCGTGCCCTGCTGCAAAAATAATTCCACAAAAACCCCGCGGAAAGGAAAAGTTAATAAAAAATGGATCGCTTTCGCCTGACGGCATCTGGTTTCTTTCCAGTCAAGCTTAGATTACGTGAGTTAACATTAACAACCAATTTTAATTAATAATATATGATTGCATTAGATTTTGGCTCGCTGTCATTTATTTCCCATGCTTGAGTTGAAGGAAGATCTTGAGGATCACATGCAGTTCTCCTTAGATACAACTTCCAAAGCTAATTTGAAATACAGCTGCAAAATTGAAACGGGAACGAATCTTGCAAAGCAATTTGCAGAAGAAATCAAAGAAGAATGAAGTCAAAGAATATATTCCGCAGAATATTCAACTGGCCTAAGGTTCGGATCCCGTTCAGTGCGAATCCAATATTTTGGCGAATTTTCCAAAAACGTGTATTCCATAACTACTCAGGTGCAGAAGCGCGTGAAGTTTCTTGTGCACCTTGTATTCGGTTAGTATTCCCGCCAAAGCCGTGTAAACATTGTCCTTGTGCATTACCTGAACTCTCCCTAGTGTATTGTCTCAATAACTTTTCCGCTCGGAGCTGCAAGTCAATTATGTGGCAATATGTTGAAGATTTCCATTATTTAACTTCTCGCATTTATAAAATGGAAAATATGTTTGAAGAAACCGGCGCAGGCAGATATTAGCGGCAACATTACAACATAATTATCCTAATTAGTATAATTAATTTGCGATAAGCAACATACTAATCTTTCCATTTTGGCACCTTTAAAGCAACGTAAGGTAAATTTACGGATTGTCATTTCTCTCTTTTCTGTTGAAAACTGGTTGATTACTTCAGAAATAAGGAGTAGCAAACACCGTTTGCTTTCACGTAGATAAGATTCATACTACTCGCTCAGTTACGTCACATCAAGTGCCAACCAATTACCGTCTTTTATTTTTTGCTTTGTAAGAATCCGATTTTTAAACCATTGTAAGTAATAAATGACCGTTCTGAATTGATTTTTTTTTAAGATTTTGTGTAAACACACGCATTTTTCTCGAAAATAGTTATCGCGATTGACACCAAATTTGGTAGAAAGGTGGGAAGGAACTGTGGACGCTCGCGCATATAGTGAGTTACATCCTTTTACGTCGAATGTTTTTTTTCAAATATAGTCATGTGGGGTATGTGGGGTAGCTTTCGGTTAGCACTTTTCGAAGCCGGTCTTAGTTTTGACATTTGTTGGAAAGTTGGGGAGTGCGGGGAGAAATTACCCAACCGAAAAATCTGAAATGAATCAAGAGGCTGCCACTATATTGTGCCTGGGCTCGGAGATACCCTCCATACCGATACCTGTTCAAATAAAGTTAATAATAGAACATTACGATAATTTTTAGTAATTGGCAGGAAATTCCGCCTTAAAATCATCCTAGAATCACAATTTTGCAGCAATGTAGGCATAGAGTATGATCCTACCAAATTTGGTGAAAATAGCATTGGATGTTTTCACATAATATTAGGTTGGGGAATAAGTAATGTCGTATTTTGTCAATAGATGGCGCCACTTAAACATATCTTGTCTTGTACTTATCGTATCGGGTCATACTATACGGCGATTTGAAGAAGACAATCTGGACTATAGGTGTCTTTTGACGACAGGTTTACGATCGTACTGTTCAGTCTCAAGTTATTGCGCGTCAAAGATTGAGTCCATCAAGGAAGAAATTTGTCGTATTTTACGTTTTTATTACCTGAGAGGTAAAAATGCAACGAAGGCGGCAGAAAAAATTTGTTTATGCGTCCAATACTGTAACGATTCGCACAGCACAGCGTTGGTTCGATCGATTTCGTTTTGGTGTAGTGGATGTCGAAGACACATCCCGTACTGGTAGGCCAATTGTCGTAGAAACCGATAAAATCGTCAAAACCATCTAAGTAGACTGGCATGTGAGCATTCGCTCGATTGGCCAGGAACTGGCTAAGGACCATAAAACCGTTTGGAACCATTTGCAAAAGATTGGATTCCAAAAAAAGCTGCACGTTTGGGTGCCACACGAGTTGACGCAAAAAAATATCTTGGACCGAATCAACGCCTGCGATGCGCTGCTGAAACGGAACGAATTCGACCCGTTTTTGAAGCGGATGGTGACTGGTGACGAAAAGTGGATCACGTACGACAACCTCAAGCGAAAAAGATCGTGGTCGAATCCGAGCCGGCCCAAACCATCGCCAAGCCCGGATTGGCGGCCAGGAAGGTTTTGCTGAGTGTTTGGTGGGATTGGAAGGGAATCATCCACTATGAGCTGCTCAACTATGACTAGAGCCTCAATTTGGTCCTTTACTGTGAGCAACTAGACCATTTGAAACCGGCGATTGACCAGAAGTAGCCAGAATTGTTCAATAGGAATGGTGTTCTGTTCCACCAAGACAACGCTCGGCCTCACACATCTTTGATGACCCGCCAGAAGCTACGGGAGCTCAGATGGGATGTCCTATCGCACCCACCGTATAGTACGGACCTACAAAACGCTCTTGGTGCTACTAAGTTGGTCTCAAAAGAGACTTGCGAAAACTGGCTGTCTGAGTTTTTCGCAAATAAGGAGGGGAGGGCTTTATAACGGGGGATAATGAAATTGCCTTCTCAATGGCAACAAGTTTGCGAACACGCATATTTGACTTAAACGGGATAATTCTAAGTATGTTGAATAAAGTCTCAAATTTCGATCACAAATACGACATTTCTTTTTCCCCAACCCAATGTATGTATATATTATGTGAAAATGTCCACTTTCAAGTGATATTGGCATTCACCCGCAGAAGCAACAGTTTTCAGCTAGTATAACTTTGTTAGTAATAGTGCTATTTCCACAAAATTTGGTAGGATCATGCTCTATACCGTAGCTTACATTGCTGCAAATTTCATGATTCTAGGGTGAACTTAAGGGGGGTTTTCTTGTCAATTAATAAAAATGATAGTAATTTACTATTATTAACTTTATTTTAACAGGTATCGCTATGGCGGGTATTTCGAAGCCTAGGCACTATATAGCGGAAGCCTCCTGACTTTTTTCAGATTTGTTGGTTGGGTAGTTTCTGAGAATGGCCCCTTCAATGAATGGTCACTTTGAATCCCTTCACTCCCTACCTTTCCAACAAATGTCAAAACTTAGACTGGCTTCAAAAAGTACTAACCAAGACCTTTAATTTGATACCCCACATGACTATATTTGATGAAAAAAAATTTACATCCTCCTTTTGCATGTATGGGGACCCCCCTTAAATTCGACGTAAAAGGATGTAACTCACTCTATGCGCGAGTGTTCATAGTTCCCACCTTTCTACCAAATTTGGCGTCAATCGCTACAACCGTCTCCGAGAAAAATGCGTGTGATGGACAGACAGACAGACAGACAGGCAGACAGTAAACCGATGTAAACACAAAACCTTAGAAAGTACTTAAAACTTCTTTAGAAGTGTATTTTATACAAAACGATTGAATTATAAAAACAATGTATTCTAGAATCTATGACAATTGATTTTCTGAATTTCCCTAAAAATGCGCGATAGTCCATTGGGCCAGTTTTGGAGCAAAACTTTTTGATCGGGATGACGGTATGAAAATTTCAGAAAATTGTAACATTTTGAAATCCGTTAGTGTCTATTTGAGCTCCTTGTGGCTATAATATATTCTTGTGGCAATACGTTAAAAAAATTTCAGTTGTCAAAGATATATTGGTACAAGCCCAGAATGGGGAATGAAACTGCAAAATCGCAGAAAATTAGAAAATTAACGAATAAAATCAACCCTGGAGAAACTCATAATTTGCCACCCTTAAGCCCATTTACTTGCCCAAAGAAAGCATCTGGTATCCTTGAAATAAGATTTAGCCGATGGACAGTGCTGAAAAAAAATCGGAAGGAACCATGTAATTAATAAAAAAGAAAAAGCCGAGGCTTTCTTTTAAGAAATTCCAACCGTGATATCTTTACCTACACTTTGAGGTACCATACATTTTTTGAGGGGGAGTTAGAGAGGGAGTCTTTCCCTTCCTTCTACATATTCTTCCCTTCCTCTGGGGTTTGTACTTTTTAAGGGGGTAACTTCCCTCTTCCCCACAAACTCTTTATTCTCTCCGGAAATAGGTTGGAAAATTCAACTAATAACATTATTTTACTATTTGAAGATTATTTGTCCTTATGAAACCAAGATATATCGTTTTCAATCAGGCGGTAAAGCATGGCAATGAGAAAGGCTTACTCGAGAAACCCATCCATTGGTAATTGGGGAAACGGTGGGCCATGATAGCGGCTCTTTGACTGTAAAGAAATGAATCGCGTCCTGTAAATTTCGCGTTTTAAAGTATCACGGACAGATTCCGGATTTGAATCCTATAGAGAATTGTTAAATAACTATGCAACACCACCAAAGGTGTTGCGCGGTAATAGGAACTGTTTTTCGTTCAAAATCAGCACAATATTTATGTTTTTAATATGTACATAGTGTGTATAGGAACATGTTGGAGTTTGGCAACATTTGAAGAAATATTTTGCATTCTTATCTATATGCAAATGGAACTTGCATAGAAAGCCCCTCACATAAGTAGTCGCCACTTCCTACAATTCCATCTTGCTTTAGATTTTTAATTCATCTTCACTTTAAAGAACTATATTATCATGCATCGATTGAGTTTCAGTATTAAAGTCATTTACAATTTGTGACTTGTTATCACCAGCTTTCATTTGCGCTGACAATAATCTAGTCGCGTGATTCAAGTTATGTCTAGATACCAATGAACAGGACAAATTACTTGGGGGAATTTATTTGTTTGAAATTACTTAGGAGGTTATATAAAGTTCTGATGGTTGCTGAAATCAAAATTGTTTACGATATATTTTTTTAAAGTACATTATCTCAAGAATATTATCACAAAATTTCATAATAATCGGAGCATTACGTTCGAAGTTATAACCATTTATATTGCATTAGCTTGCTCCTCCTCCTTAGTTGTGCATAGACTTGAATACTATGAACTGTTTTCAAGTTTTCGTGTCCCCCGCTAACCATTCATAAAGAAAAAGATTCTTAAACAGTTCGGAAACTGGAAGCTGGACACTTCAGGTATGAAAAGTTTTCTGTATTTCTCATATAAAAACATTTCAGTGTCCCATTCGTACCTAGCACGTAATATATGTATATATTATGTGAGAATATCCACTTTCGCGTTATGTTGACATTCATAGTCGTCACTTTGCAAAGCAGCAACCTATTATAACTTTGTCAATTACAGTGCAATTTTCCAGGCTTGATATGATCATGCTCTATATTACAGCCTACATTGCTGCAACTGGCTTTAGGGGAGTTTTACAGCGAATTAATAAAAATATTATTAACTTTATTTGAACAGATATCGTTATGGAGGGTATTTTGGAGCTAAGTACTATATAGTGGCAGCCTCCTAATTTTTTTTTCATATTTTTCGGTTGGGTAGTTTCTGAGAATGGGTCCATGGAGGGAATCATCACTTTCGACTCCCCGCGCTCCCCACCTTTCAAACAAATGCTTAAATTAAAACCGGCTTTGGAAAGTACCAACCGATACCTATGAAATCGTATGCCCCCCGCCCCAAAATTCGACGAGGAATGCTGTAACTTACTAGATGCGTGAGCGTTAACAGTTCCCACTTTTCCAAAAAAATTGGTGTCAATCGCTATAAACGTTTCCACGTGTGATAGATAGTCAGTAAACCAATTTGAATTAGGTTTTGTTTTACATTAAACCTTAAAAACGGCTGTAGAGCCTTTTTGGAATCTTTTTCCTTAAAAAGAACGTTTTACATTTTAGATGATAGTTATTAACACAGAAATACAGATTTCAGCAGAAACTGTATTCTTTGGATGACACTCAAAATTGATACCGCAAGAAATATGCAAAGAGGGGGGGGGGGGGGGGGGCTTTGCTCGTTGCCGTCAGAATCAGCACCTCAATCAATTCGATATCTCTAAAAGCGACGAATAGATGGAGTTTTCACGATCGGTTTCTTCTATTCGTTGCGGCTTTGTGTTACATACTTGTATTTTTAACAGATTTTGGTGGAAAGAGGGGGCTGTCTTGACCATGACATCATCGTTTTGTTATATCTACTCTGATAGAAAAAACAAAACTTTGGTATTGGTTTCATTACTAAAAAATTGCCGGTTTTTTGATCCGCGTTGCCTTCATAGAAAGAAATCACGTGTCTTTAGCCTTTCCATAAAATATCCATCAATCGCTAATTTTAGGCGGACAGATGGGAACTAATATCGAAAGTATTAAATCAATGGCTATTATTTCCTTTCAATAAAAATTATATCGAAACTCGCCAAGTAAAGATTTCTTGGAAATATGTATAATTTTCTAGCCAATGAAAAGTTTATATTCCAAACACATAAAAGACGCCATAAATCCTATTATTCGTGATGAAAATAAAGATAATAGATCACAATCGTTTGCATGAACTTTAGCTGATTTTGCAAAGCATTTCGGTGATCAATAATCAAAAACTAATCAAATAAGATATTCGTAATATGTATGTATTATACGAATGTGTAGCATTCCATACCCGCATATATTGTATGATATCATTTCATCTAGCTTTTTTTTAAAATTTTAATGGAAATCAGCACATTTAAGCTTGAATTTAAGGATTAATTACTACTTTATGTTGATCTGATCGTATTGATATCAACTTTAAGTGATTTTATTACATCAAACTTATGAGCTACCGAATAATAATAGAGAGCTAATTAATACAAACGGTTAATGGTTCCATTTTGGAATGTTTTCATTTGATTTTACCTATATTTTTTTATAGAAGTTTCAAATTTTTATATTAAAATAGTTGATGTGGCACATAGAAGGGAAATTAAAAATGTTTAGGTTGTTATGCGTAGAAAAATACGTTAATAAGCAATGATCGGGCTGTCTTTATTCGAATTTTAGTATTCAATATTCAGTCAGTAAAACCCGAATTATAAAATCCTATTGGAAATGCTCTGATAAGTAAGTATATGCCCATTTTATTTATTCATTTATATATCTATTTCCTACATGCATCACATAAAAGTCTATTGGGTTGAAATTTGATATCATCACCATCGGTCTTTTGACATTAAAATGGCTTTAGCTGCCAGTTTAGTATATGATGAGATTCTCGGATTAGTTACTTATTAAAAGAGATTAGGCCATTCTAGAAATAATCATTTTAAGGATCTGGGGAAAACATAAAGTTGATAGGAGTCATTCCATTGGAAGATATATTTTGTTTGCAAATTATATAGCCGGAAACAACTGCATGTGTTGTCTCTAATCAGCTAACTTCAATTTCGGATTATACCAACTTGTGGGGAAAGTCCGTTACGGTGAGTCTTCTTCTTTCTACCGGTCATTAATATCTACACGCCGATGAATGATGGGCTGGATTATAGCATGTATGGTCAAGTTTACGTCCATCGTTCATAGTTTGCTGAAAGGTGTTCAGCTGCCTCCCTTAATATATGACCTGTCCACTTCCACTTTTGTCATCTCATCAATAGGTTGACAGGTAACAAGCGTTCGTTCGAAGTTGTATGCGATCACAGTACACCAAGCAGCAACAAAGAGGAAACATTAGCACGGAACAGTCTCAGCTCGATATTGATGTTGAAATAATTACCATTTCAAAGCTTAGTGCCACTGCTCACAAAAACGACGCTTTGACATATACAAATTGGTAAAAGTCATCGATTTTCAACCCATTAACTTAGATAGGAAACATTTGATGACCAGTCAGACGGAGAACACTGATTTTGGGGTTATTTATCATCAGTCCGGTCTACTTGCCCCAAATCCAGACCCATTTTGCCAAAGTTGATGAATCGGTGAGAGAACGAACAGAGAGAGAACAGAACCAATCAAATCTTGTGACGCTCCTTCAGGATGTGGTCAGTAATGTGCTGCGTATGTGCTCATTCGTATTCTCAAATGGGCCATTTAAGGTATCTGTCGATCTTTCACCGAGACAGCTTTTCTACTGACGAATCACAGCTGGATAATATAAACAATTAGTGTTGAACTTGAGGGGCAAGGGGTAAGTCATAAATCCACTGATCGCAATGTGATCAATCCGATTGTTTGTTTGATGTCCGACAGTTTATATCAAACTGACTTGATGGCAAGCTCTGTGCTTGGACAGTATGCCACCAATGATGAGGCGATGAAAGATGCAGAAACCACTCATCATTTTCATTGGGGTTGCCAAGATCGTGTTTCCCCATCATATGTCGAGCCTTTGTGTGAGTTCGCCTTGCATTTAGGTCACCCATCATGATCACAATGTCATCTTTAAGGGCATTCTTCTTGGCTGCATTCATTTGCTTATTGAAAAGCTCCTAGCCCTCTTAATCGCAACTCTCCGTTGAGTCATGACACTGTACTGCTGAAATCCTCTTCATCCTATCGGAATCTCGCAGTCTCTAATCGGTCGACGAGCTTCCAATTAGTCAGGTTGCCTTAACCATTAATCCAACACCGGACTTACGTTTTCTCCCATCAAGTTTGTCTTTCCTCCTTTTTCAATCGGGCTTCGAACTGTGTTTAGTAGAAGTTAACGTAAGTGCTGCATACAGTCACGAAAGAGGATGTCAACTTAGATTTAAGGTTCTCCTTCCTTTTTCACAGTTTGATTAATAAAAGTAATTGATATCTTGGAAGTTGCGCATTGCGCCTTTTTAATATTGCCCGTATGGGTGAGGACGATTCGCCCGGAAAATCTATAAGTTCAACGTCTATAGTAGTAAAAGAAGAGGTGGCAGACGTCGCATTAAATGAAACGATGGCATAGGTGATTATATTACAGCCAATATCTGCTGTCTAGAGTAGGTTTCCTAGACCCCCAAAAAAAAGAAGAGAACTACTATCGTGATAGACACTCAAGAAGGTACGTCAGAAAGACGTGATTTGACGTGATTTCAGCAGTAAAGTGTGAAAGGAGCCTCTATTTGGGCAAAATGTTGACAGATACAGCATAATCACACCAATGACAATAAATTGTGGACCATGCAGCTAGCATTTCCAGACAAGGTGGTCGTGAAAACTATCTGGTATGCAGAGAAAGTGGTCCACAAACAAACGTGCGTCATTCACCTTCGACCAAATTGATCACATTTTATTAAAATACCGCCGCTTCTCAGCTTAAATAAATGTCAGAATATATAGGGTAGCTAGCATGGTCTCGTATCACTGATTGGCATACTTCTAGAAGGTGGCGAGCGTACAATTCATCACTCCAGTCGATCGCTCCAATAACAGCAAATCAAGCAACGTTTGTCAGGAACTGCGGTATTACTGAAGCAATACTCACGGCGCGGTTACTCATGGCGAAACACCATCAGATGCGTCGTCCTCTCTACATTGTATTTTTGAATCTAGAAGGCGTTTGACAAACAAATTCATCTGGTATCTTCGGCGGCAACACATAGTGCCAGAGGAACTCGTACGCTGGGTTAATTGCTCTGCTGCAATCTGAAAAGTAAAGATCGAATTGTGGCAGGTATATTAAAATTACTTTGTGCCTCGGTCGTCCCATCGCCACTTCTCTTTGTTCGTGCTTGGCACACTGTCACACGGGACATCCAACGACCAGCGTCCTACATACTGCTCAGGTGCAGAGGATGTTTCAGTAGCGGCTCACCGCAAAACTATCTCGAGCTTACCCAAAACTGAAATGATCACCTCATGCAACACGGTCTGGACTGAAATTGAATATGAAACAGCCACTCTTATAACGACTTGCTGAGAACTAAGCCACTTAAATACCTCAGATCCATGCTCTCAATTAGTGTTACACTATGATATGAAACTGCTTTACACATCAGCGCAACTTGGATGAAGCGGAGTTCCACAACTGGACCTCTTTGTAATCGACGCATTAACGAATGTCTCATATCTAAGTTTCACCTAACTCTTATTCGCCCTGTCGTGCTCCATGGTTCAGTGTTTTGCCAAATGTCGCCTTGGTCTGTGGCCTTGTCCTGTTTTGAAGCTAGTAGTGGCTTTAGAATATTTCAATGTACTCCTTGAAACTCTCTAGTTTCTCGGCTGCCCATACTATTCAATTTCTTTCTTAGCCTTGCTCGAGCTCCACATAATTAAAGCTGATTGAACCGCCTTTACAGGGTGGGAACAACAAAGGTGCTAGTTAAGGTCGGAATACTAGCCATGATTAGCAAATGAACCCTGAAGTACAAAAATCTACTAAGTAACCTACTCAAAATATACTGTACTTTGCTGAACATAGCTGTGAGAGGTAGAGCTCTGAGATAATGGAGTAAATCGTCCCCGCATAGGGTATCCCAATTGTGTCGCAGGCGTTCCTAAACTCTTTTCAGAGCGAAGGGGAGAGGGTTATCGTAGTCTGAATGGTGCTGCGATACCCAAGTGTCTGCGAAGGTTGATGGGATAAACCTCACTTGACCTAATATAATTTACCGCTAATCTGAGAAGTTGATTCCTGGTTGAGGTAGTGACTATTTTGTGAGTTGAAATTTGAGAATTCACCTGCTTTTCATAAAAGGCAATTAACAAACATAGAGGTATGCAGACGAGTAACTTATAAATATTATTTATATTTATGAAATTAAATAAATGGCTTTCATGCTTTCGTCAACGATTTATATCTGACTACTTAGAATACTTGCTTGCTCCACATCTTGCGGCAACTCTAGCGGTATAGGCTGGGGTGAAGTAAGATTGTGGGACTGTGGCTACCACTCCTCTTGCTGGAAGTAAACATGAATCCTGCGCCAGATTGATGCTTACAATATCCGCGTCTTTTGCCAACAAGTATCAGACAGAATATTGATTGCAACAATTCCAAAATAGAGAGCTAACTATCCTCGGTATCCCATACAAAATAAGTCATTGCGTAAGCCTGAGCCTGTGAGTTTGCCCCTTCTAGAAACACGTGGCGAAGAACGTTACAGTGGGAACAAAACTCATTACCAGGAAATGACAATGATGGTACATAGGTGTGGTTAGCAGATTATTTAGGCGACAATGGCTGCCGGCGAAGGCGACACATTTTCGACATATTGACGATTTAATAAATTTTGAGCTAATTTTGCCCATCTTTCGAGGTCACGATTCCACTATAATTGAATGTTATAGGGCAACCGAGTATAAAGGGGGGTGAGAGATGAGGTCCTTATGGGATGGTTTACCTAGTGTTCGTAGCTAGGCACCGATTGCACGGATCATTTTTGATCCGCCGGTGAAGATATCTTTGTCATAACTTCACAACATGTCACCGGTCTCACACACTGCCCTTGTAGGCCAACCTAAAGCAACGTTCCTCGCCAAGCAAGCAAGTTCGGCGGACAAGCCAAAGAAAATTCGGCTTGGGTGTGGCGTAGTCCGTAGAGAATATGCAGAGTTCCCGAGGTATTTAATCTAAGATGTTACTATGTTCGTAGCGCTTCATTTCATCTAGAGACTTTACAGTTGAGGAAAGAACCAATCTTTGTTCATTTAGCCTAGGATCTTCTTGTCTTGGGGGTAAATACCGTCGGCTCCGTTTTGATTGGGTTCATGCCCAGTTTGCATTTTGCGGCATACAGGTATAACTTTCCCAATGCCCCTTCCATAATTTCATTCATAACAGACCAGTAACACCAATGTCATCAACTTGTCGGCGTACGCACTGACCTGCACCCGGCTCCTGCCCAATATGCGTGGAAGTGGGGGGCACCATGGAGCGTACCTGTGCTCATAGCTCTGATTAAGTCACTACCTCCCAGATTAGACTGAATTATCCTGATTATCAGCCTGGATATTATCCAATGCATAAGATACCGCAATTTCATACTGGTTAAGGTTCTTTTGGCACTAACTAGAGTACAATTGTTTTGTGAGAGTGTGGTACGTATCCCAAAGAAATGCAGCCCCAGTAAATCTCGGCAAATCACTTTCTTGATTTTGCCATCTGGGTCCAGAGTTTTATATGCAAGGAAGCTGTTTATAGCCCAGCCGACTTTATCCTATTTGATATTCTTACACGACTGGGTTGCATACCTTCTGGCTCTGACTCCCAGTACTCTTCACCGGACTTCGCTGATTTTGTGGTGCCTTAAATCATCTTGCAATATTCCAACCAGGACCCCCTCTTGGCAGTTTTGATAGCTGACTTGTACTTCTTTAGGCAGTCCTTGTATGGCTGTCAATATATGCGCCTATAGCAGATATTGAAGATCTTCGAGCCCAGATTCCTGGGGCTATACAGAGCTAGATTCCAATACGGCGGCAATGTCTTCTTGCTATAGATAGCAGGGCACGAGTTTCTAACGCGGTTTGGAATGCCTTTTCCATCTCTCCAACCAAGTTGTCCGTCTTTCCGATGTTACTAATTTGCGCACCGGAGAGTTTGTTTCCAAACACTTGACCAAATTTACTCCGATCGATCCTTCTGGGGACTCTGAAATCGTTAGAGACCCCGGCTGCGAGATATTGACTGAAAAGTATCCAACTGTGATCTGAGAAAAATCCCTGATGATACACTTTCTAGGTCTTCACATTAAAAATCCCATTGTCGTTTAGTAAGGTGATGTCAAGGACCTCGAATCAATTGTCATAATTCTCCGAGTTGGGGAAATGGAAGGTTGATTTTTGAGCTGCCGCAAAACACAGGCCTTGCATTAACGTCGCACCTCGTCAATAGGTTTTCCTTTTTTTATAGATAATTGACGTTAAACGCTTTAGTTCTTCTGGTGGAGCTGATCGTTCGTGAGCCTTGTAAGCCGAGGAGATATATACGTTATTCACTATCGCCTGCTCTGGTTTGACTACGATTAGCTCGCGGGAGCTTAGGTTCAAACACAGGAAAGTGTATAGGCTATTCCTGGTGCGCATACATGCTTTGGGTCTGTCCAGGTTAGCGTCTATTGTGTAATGTAATAAGATGGAAACCGCTAGTCCTCTTGCCGCCCCATTCCCGAAGATCCCTGTTGTTGGCTTCAGCACAGCGTAACTGTACTGCTCGGGACGGAACCATCATCTCTTCTTGCTGCTGTTACTTCGGTTCATCCTCCCCTGCATCCGTTTGTCCGTTTGCATGATCAGCAGGCAAACAAATTCCCTCCTCCAATTGGATTAGCCTATTCATAGCTGGACCCTACACACCTTGGCCCCCTAAAGGCGATATCAAGCGGCCACCGCGGGGAGGTAGCAATTTCGTACATTTTCTTAGGTTATTTCATGGAGGACACGTGCTTTTACTGGTAGACCGGATAATAACTTCTTGCTGTTTGACGTCCCATGCTAATTTATGAATTGCATGAGATGTGAATCTGAGTTCTCCTAAATAAATGAGAAATTTCACACTTCCGATTCCCCAATTTGGCTTCGGAGCCATTGACTTTCTCCTGTAGAACCTTTCACTTCACTTCTTCTAGACAACAAAATTTTATATATGATTTCATCCGGGATGAATTTCAACCCCACAAAATGAAGTTATTAAAATTTCAAATATATTAGGTCATAAAACCAAATACTAACCCTTTTTTCCTTCTTTCCTTTTCCGTCCCGTCAATATTTTATATAGGAAATTCCTTGCTGCCACATCGGCTTCATTTTCGGTTTCAATTCTGTGTGGCTTTGGATACGGTTCGGAGCTTCTACAGTAATAAATTTCTTGTAAGTCAATCGACAGCCCATAAATACTGCATTTCCATAGCCCAGCATCCCTTAATCCTCTACCTATCGATCAATCACCGACATTCTGAATATTCTCGTGCTACTTCACTGGAACTATGATAAGTT
Organism: Hermetia illucens; assembly: GCF_905115235.1. Lineage (NCBI taxonomy): Eukaryota > Metazoa > Arthropoda > Insecta > Diptera > Stratiomyidae > Hermetia > Hermetia illucens. The sequence continues at coordinate 150,619,013 of NC_051849.1, forward strand.
TTTTTTATATTTCGAATTGGATTCGGGGGAGTAATTGCACCCTGGGACCTTCCGATATAGAAGCTAAGGCTGCTTGTATATGCTGACGAAAAATTCTTTTATTCGATGAAGAATTTTTTGAGTGTCTGGAGTGGTGTTTTACGTTTTTGGATCCTTTTTGACACAATAAAGTAATATATTCATCCCCAGGGAGACACCTTCATTTCGGTTGTGTGTCATTTATATTTCATGATTTCTGGTGGTTGGTTCTCGTGAAGATTTCTAGTTCCGTTGTTGGTTTCACGTAATCTCGGGAATGTTGAAACCAAGGACTTGTATATTATCCCTGCCGATGTTGGGTATTGAAGAGTAACTTGATTTGATTTTTACATTGTGGGCGAAGGGGACTACGAGGTCCACTTTTGTTTCGATATTTGTTTTGATAACACAATCGACAGTGAAAGTGAACAAGGAAACCAAAGCCTCTTAAATTTCTCGATAATTTCTTCTTTCCAAGCTCATCTTCATTTTCAAGGATCATGTTATATGCAAAAACCATTTAAATTGTGAATTTAAATTTTCGTTGTTACCCGTTTTATTGGGAAACTCTTTCAACTTTTGAAAAGCAGAAAAATGTGTATATGCAACACTATTCGCTGCACTGCACCCTCACATAATTCATCTCCCAATTGCACTCCATAAACTTCCGTTCTTTTGATTTTTCCCAATCCTGGATTTCGGGAAATCCAGTCCAGATATGAACGATAGCTGCCATTCGACAGTGACATGTGAAATAGTTTTCAGGTTTTTTGGGAGGCAAAAAACTCGGACGAAATATGGAAATCGTAAAAAATAACAGAAACCATTCGCACCAAGATTGATGGCTCTGATTGAATTTATATGTACGACAATTTTTTTCCGCATTTTTTCTGGGAAAAAGAAGTTATTCTCGTAATATCCACGGATATGACCCTATTCCATGACGTATAGACCAAATATGTAAAAACCCAGCGACAAACAATGCGGTTGTGGGGGAAATTTATTTGCATTCGATGGTGGTTGAATCGAAATTCGACCCTCGTCTCAAAATGAGTTTCTGGGAAATGATTTCCTTCACTTAGATTCCTTAAAATACCGCAAGCCTTTCAAAGTTTTATAGGTGATACTTAAAATGATATCCTGTCACGGAGAACAGGCGCAAAACTTTCCGAGTTTAGTGATGTATTTGACGAAGTACTTTGGGGAGGAAGGCATAAAAGGTGGAAACTTGTGCTCGAGTGGTGGCCGTGCTTCTTTAATGGATCATATTTCATTGAAGAATGACCGAACTCGAGCAAACAATTCGTCATTTTGACTCCTGGTGGTGGCATTCATTAGACATCATTTCCTCAACTTATGGAATCTAAATATTCCTACAGCAATAAAACTGTCACGAATTTTTGTTTGCTTGATTTTGCTGAAAGGAAATTAAAGGGGTGACTTAAAAGCATAGTTACCATTTTTGCAACATACAATGATTTATTGAAGGTGTACATAAAATGTTCTGTAAATTATAAAGGGCGATTTACTGTTGGAGTAATTTGATATCAAGTCCTGTGCAAATTTCATTTGGAAAAATTTCAATTCGAATATTCTTAATAGCTCTTCTGTGAAAAGGAAGTTCTACATATTCGTATTGTGTGTTTTTTTCTTTAGGTTCAATATTCAGAAATCACTTATTGCGTTCGCAATTAGGAATCAGCTCAAGTTTTTATTTCTGGTCGCCTTAGTGAATAAGCCTGACCTTACGATGCTACAGGGCTACGGCACGTCAGACCCAACTCGTGTGATACAATCTATAATAAAGAAAAATATTAAAAATTCGAACAACGAACAAGCGGGTCCTCGTACCGCACACAAATTGGTTCATCAGGCGAGGGCATATCTCCGCAACACTGACAGACTTAAAAGAAGTGGAGATGTCAAGCAGTGGAGCCAGTGTCAACATTGAGAGCAAGAGAATGTCTGAGGTCATCATATTAGGAATATCAGGAATGAGACAGGCATCAGTGGGGCAGGTGCTGCTGGTATATGCGCAGAAGAGGCCCTTAAAAATGCTCAGGTTAAATCTGAACCTTAAGTATCAGAGCCAAAAAAAAAGCGTAGAGCACCCATCAAACCTTGCCCCCATTTCTCGAGGTGCCACCTCACGGCGGAACGCAATAGCATTCCGCCTGACCACCGAACAGCGGGCAGAAGAGTGAGAAAGGTGAACTGGAAACTAGCGGAAAAGATGTGCCCGGAAGCTAGAGTAAGGTGGGCAATGGAAACCCTTAAATTACTGAAATTACTCGGAGTAAAAACCGCTTTCCTAGAACTACTCCAGAGAAGCATAGAAATCACCTGAGCATCTTCTCTAAGAGTGGTAAGGACAGCATAGCTTTGGGATATATGTATACCAAAGGCATGGAAACGGGCAAGAGTGGGTTTTATTCCAAAAACCGGGTAAGAAGGATCCTTGTCACCCTAAACATTGCGTACTTTAAACGGTGGAGTTGGTCATAGGCAACAATATTAGAACTAACGTTCTATTGCGCAATTCCCTACATCAAAGTCAGCTAGCTTACCGGGCAGAACGGTCAACTGAAACTACCCTGTATTAGCTGACGGATATAGTACGCGATAATACGGAAATAGCACTATGTGCGTTTTATGGACATAGAAGGAGCGTCCCATAACACATTCGAGATACGAGATGGCCTAATCTGCAAGGATGTGGGAAACTTCCTAGCTTTCGGGATGCGCAAAATGTTGCAGAGTAAACAAACAGAAGCGCCGACAGGTAGAAATTTTATTCAATTCAAAGTTGTCCAAAAGGTGGAGTATTATGATCGTTAATATGGAGTATGGTAGTTTTTGGGATTCATTTGGTTACATGGAACGGAGGTGAAACGAGTAACAGACGTCAAATATTAGACCAAAAACTACTTTGGAAGACACACTTTGAAAATATATGTGCAAGTCCATAGCAAAGAAAACCGGGGGTGCACTTCAAAAATGATGCGCTGGGTATACACTGCAATAACAAGGCCAATGATAATCTGGCAGACAAGAAAGCAGCAAGGGAGTTACACAAACTTTAAAAATTGGCCAGCGTGTGCATCAGTAGGGCAACGAAAATATACCCAAAGGCATCCCTAGTGGTCCTTCAGGAATTGCCTCCTTTCCATTCGCAAATACAGGTGCAGGCAAGGAGCAGTCTTTAGAATATCCGGAGTATCTGTGAGGTGGGAGCTCCCTAAATCGATGGAAAGTTGGTATTATTTCTTGGCGGCTTCCGAAATTATTGATAACCAGGGATAACGTGGCAAGCAGGTTTCATTTCGATAAATAGTTTTAAACACGTTGGAGGAACAGAGCAAACTGGTAGAGCATCGAATTAGCATACAGCTTAAACCAACAACTGGTACATTGACCGATCCCTTCCGACAGAGGAAGAGGGTGCCGGGATCATTGGTCCAAGAAAACATACATTGTGCCAATGGGTAAGCACAATACCACATTCCAGGCAGAAACATACGCCGTAGGTAGATGTGCCCCCTTCGACCTCAAAAAAACCATACGGGAAAGAACATTAGGGTCCTGCTGGGTAAATTCCAAACTGGCATGATCGAAGGAAAACAAATGTTGAACCAATGGGCAAGCATGCTATCATATTCCAGGTTGGAAATATAAGTCAACCTTGAAAGGATCTTTAGGGGGCAAAACATTGCTATTCTAACCGACAGATAAAGGGCACGTAGGTTTTACCAACTGAATTCTAAACTTGTATGACCTTAGCAGACTGAACACGCTAGGCTCGTTCAATAACGTTTGGATACTTTGGATTCCAGGCCACATTGGGTTCGAAGGCAATGAAGCAGTGGACGAACTGGCCGCTGTATAGGCCGGAGTCATTCTGTGGACTCGGAAATTTTATCATGGCTGCTACGCTAAAAAACGAACAAGAACGGCTGATTCAATTGCACTGGGGGAACTTGCCAGGAATGGGACAGTCTGAATTCTGCTTAGCGGTAATAATGCACTCTCAAAGAACGTGGGCGCGTGCAGGGACCTATTAGAAACTCCGTCAAGTAGAGAAGCGATTTGACAGACAAATAAAGGAAGTCTGGGAGAAACAACAGACCTATGAACTCGAGTGGTACGAAAAGCAACCGCACCAGAGGAGTACGTTTTACCAACAAATCAACAGGACGAATCCTTGAACACCTCGATGCTCATCCTGCCGAGACAAAGAAGGCAATCTGATTTCCGACAGAAGGGTCATATTGGAGCAATAAGTTGAGTACTTTGATAAACTCTATCTAAAATTTCGGCGAATTTGATTGGCCGCCAACTAAAAACGACTGATAAATACGGCCAGCACTAAACTTAGAAGAAACAGTCCGCGCAATTCATCGGCTTAAAAATCATAAGTCGCCAAGAGCCCATGGAGTTACAGCGGAACTGGTTTATCAACCGACGCTCAAGTTCAATCAATGCCTGACGATTGGCATGGAGACGTTATCTATTGCATACAAAAAAGAGAGATACCACGCAGTGCAGCAATTATAGGGGTATGACGTTGCTGAGTACTATCTACAAAATATTCTTCACTATCTTGCTACACTGGATAGCCCCATATGCCTAGAACATCGTTGGCCCAAACTAAAGAGGCTTCACCCCAGGCAAATCAGCAACAGATCAGATTTTCTCTGTGTGGAAAGCAATGGAAAAACTGTTGAAATATGGACATCAGTTGCACCATCTTTTCACCAATTTCAACGCAACCTATGATAGCATAGTCATGGTAAAACTCTACACGGCCTTGTGAGAATTTGGTATCGCGATCCAATCCCGATAAGGCTGACTAGACTGACCTTGACCAATGTGTGAGGCTAGAAAAGACCAACAGGATAGCTCTCAAGACTACTCGACATCATCTAAGATCGTAGACAAGGTGATGCCCACTCTTTTTAACTTGGCCCTGAAAGTGATCCATGATGCTGAGGTAAATTCAACAGGCATCATACTCTTTTAGTCCATCCAACTATTGGCCTGCGCTGACGATTTTGACGCTATGGGAAGAACGATCCGAGACGTACAGGCACGAGATTCTGGACTGTACATCAATGAAGGTTCTTATGTTGTTATCCCGTTCACAAGCCGGGTCTGTTTCTCATGATCGGTTGCCCAACTTTGATCTATCAAGGCCTGATCTGGATGCAGTCGTGAGGCTTTCAAATCCCCATCTAGCGTATGAAACTATCGCTGTTTCGTCCGTCCTTTTTGTCGCTTCCCATCGACCTCGATGTTCAGACCAATCTTCGCCAGTGAATTATCGTTAGCGCGCAGTATGTGACCATACCACCGAAGATGCCTCTCTCGCAATTTTTCCATGATCGGTGCAACTCCATATCGACCGCGGATATCCTCATTTCGGATGTGATCAAAGCGTATTTCGCTACTAGTCCAACGCAACATCTTCGTCTTCATTACAACACGACACCGTTCAGTGTCTTTCATAGTCGGCTTACACTCACAAGCATAGAGGGCGATAGGACGGACAACACTGTGTTAAATTTTAGAATTGAGACATTCGTTGATAAGTTGATCCCAAAGAACACCAATTGTGGAACGCCATTTCATCCAGGTTACGTTAATACCTGAAGCAATTCATAGTGCAGTTCTCCATTGGTTGGTAGCATTGACTCGAGATATTTAAATCGCTCAGTTTTGGGCGGGTCACTGCCATTGACAGTGATAGTGCCTGTTTCGTGGGGATGGGTTGACAAATATTTAGTTTTATTCAGATTGAATCTGAGACCGTGTTACAAGCTGTTTACCGATGCCAATTCAGGTGCTGCTCTAGAAAGTGCTCCATTTTGAGTCTTGTTTCTATCTGATTTGCTACCGAAGTTTGCGCCCGCACAACAAGTCACTGATTCCGGATTGCCCTTTCTGCAATTATATGCCTAATCAGGCGTCCCTTTTATGTATACTAGCATTGGCTTCAAGCTTTGTCGTATCATTTCGATTTATTTTATTTTGAGAATGTTTTTGCGGCTGTGCCAAAGGCATGGTTATAGGTTCTCATCATATCTTTAGGTCCGTAGGGTGCCCTTGTTAGTTTTCGCACTTGATCCATTTTCTTTTGGGATCCAGTAATTTCATGTGAATTTCCTCATTTAATTTTTGAAGGAGAAACACAATTTCACAGCCCCTTCTTTAGATATTTTAGATTATCATCCTAAATAATCAACACTGCTGAACTTAGGTCTCCCGATATCCGCGACCATCACGCTTGATTCTAAGTATCCACTTAATGTGAGTTTCATACTATCCAGGAAGTATGTTCCTTTAATTGCACAAAATAATCCTGGATACTAAGATAACGTAACTCAGTGTGTGACTTTTCCAATATTTCGTTTATCGAAATCGCACTTGAAGCATTTAAGTCTTTTGCTAAGCCCATTGTACTATTTCATCCATGGGATTCGTACGCTTTTGCAACTGAGACCATCTTCCAGAGGTAGAGAGTGTGTACATGCCTCGTGGGAGAAAACGTTAACAACATATCTTCGTCTGAAATCTGAGGAGATCGGCACCTTAAGTACGGGAACATTTCGTCCTCCTCCTCGCCTTGGCTACATACAGCCGTGACCACTATCTCAACTTCTGCCTTAAGGTTTAAGGAGCCATATCCCTGTACTGTATCACTTTTTAAAGGAGGGAACCACATAAGGAGGGTTTTAGAATCGGTTTAGAATACGCTCAATAAATTTCAAATGTTCTTTTAGATATTATGGGCGTGCAACCGAACGATTATCGGGCACAGGCGCAAGTTCAATTTTCACATTTGCAGGAAATTTAACCCAACAAGGAATAAATCGATCATTATGAAATTGGAGGTGTTTCCTTACAAAATTACCAAGCTTATGAATATCTTAAAAAACGAAATATGTTTTTTTTTGAACACCTAAAAAATGTTTGGCTATTTTCAACTGTATTCAAGTTCATATTCTCAGAAAATAAGCTTTTTGGTTTCAGATGAAAATTGGAGTCGCTACACGTGAGGTAGATGGAGAATTCTAGTGACGACCTTCAGAGGAATAATGTCGCGTAATTTTTTTTTTGGCTTAAATTTTTCAAAAAAAAAAATTTTAAAAGTTGTTCGGAATATGGCTAATATAATATCGAAATTTGATCGAATTCTTATTAATTCTTCGCACTAAAAAAATCACAAAAGTGTACGTGCAAATAAGCCTTCCAATATGGTTTCCGCCATTAAGAAACAATAAAAATTTGGCTCTTTCACAAAGATTTTTGCCTGCAGGGAATTTTAGATTCTTCCATTTGGCTGCATGAATCCCTGTAATTTCACCCTTCAGAGCAGACTAGACAGTAGATGGTTAGATGGCGAGCCAGTTTGTCAGCTGTTTGCTTTTTTCCGAGAGATCGGACAATTTCCATAATTGGTTCTTTCGAGAACATCCCAGAGCCCAACCCATCTTCTATGACCGACTCTAATCTTAAAAGACTCGAAACTGTTTGTCGAATATTTGGCAAATCTGGCGACCATATGATCAGCAGACTTCGGAGCCACCTGATATTTATAAATTAATTTCCAGATGTCTGTCATGGTCGTAAAATTGGTTGCCTTTCTACGCGCACTGATATTGAGGCTATATGTGATGAAGTTCCCAAGTCTTACCTATCGCAGTCCTGCAGCATCGGTGCAATCGGTAGGGTTCCTAATATTTTTCTGAAGGTGTTGCATCCATGTTAGCTTGGAGACGATATGTACTCTTGAGATGATACGTATTCCTGATTACTTAACTAGATTTGCAACCGCGGTGAGTTGAATATGTGTACCCTTAGCACCAACTGTGGATGATTTGAAGAGTTGACGATAATTATTACGGTTAGATCCTTCGTAAGAACTTGCACAAAAATCGTTCTGTTCTTCATGAGCCATAGAAGAAAGTGTATCCCTCTTTGTAAGTAGCTCGGGGACGGTAGACGTATTGATTTTGTGCTGTCTTGCCACGTCACAAATGTTACTTTCGATATCCATGGGTACGTCTAAAATATATTTCTTTTCGAATATTGCCTTCTTAACTGTAGCCGTGAGCTCATGCCTCCGTCCGTATGCTTCCGCATGTTGTCTACCAGCTGCATTCCTTATGAGGTGGTTGGAGGATTAAATGGAACGTGAAGAAACAGGGCATCTATTCCCTTTAATAATAATAATAATAATAATCGTTGGCGCAACAATCCATATTGGATCAGGGCCTTGAAGTGTGTTAGAGCACTTCATTCAAGACCGAAACGGTACACCACAGTACACTGTGGGAGACAATGTGGTCAGCATTGCGCTCGCCCGAGATTATTACCCTGATTTGACTCAGGTACTCATTCACAGCTGAGTCGACTGGTGTCCGACATCCAGTCACGATAACAAATTCCTCTGCCCCCAGCGAGATTTGAACCGCGACCTTCCGCTACGACAGCCCAGCGCTCTAACCACTTGAGCCATCCGGAGCCTTTAATACTAAAGCAGGAATGGTCCCATTTGGACTCGCGGGTTTGTATCTACGAAACGGGTTTAATTTTCATTTCACATTTTCCAATAATTTGACAGAGCCCAGTTTTTTGCTTGAGGGCTCTGAGAACTTTGCCCTCGTCATAGTGAAAATAAGCAGAGCTGTTTTTGAGCCGCTATCACATAGGTCGTTAGCAAACCACGATACAGGAGTACTTCCACTGGCATACAACATGTCATCTAGCAAGTTTAACTTCCTTGTTTCTCCCAGCAATGACGGGTGGGCCGAAAACTAAGTCGCCTAACAGAGAAAAATATGTTCTTTTGGCAATATTTGATATTATTATTCAATATAGTTGACTTCGAGGGCGATACAACGATTACAACAGTCATACAATTCTTCGATACCATTTTTATAGCACGATTTGTCTTTAACCTCAAAATAGGCCTCAGTTTCAGCGATTACCTCTTCATCGGCGCTAAATTTCTTCCCAGCGAGCATTCTTTTGAGGTCTGAGAATAGGAAACATTTAGGATCTTTGAATTCTTTTCCTTTTAACAAATTTAAGAGCTTCTATTCTTCGAAATAGGTTTCTGACATGTTTTTCGTATTTTACACAGTTCAATACACAATTTCAAGAAAGTACTCTTATTATAACACCGAGATATTAGAAATTATACTGATTTCCGTCCGTAACTGTTTTCTTTCTGCACGAAACTCGTTCTTCTCACAATGACTGCGAACTGTCTTTTTTCTTATTATTATTATTTTTTTATCTGACGTTTCTCGTCACCTACTCTGTTCTTCACTCTTGTAGCGAGGTCTGAACTGAGTGGAGAGCACCGGTGGCGTCATCTGTCCGCTGGTATTCGCTGTCGCGCCACAAACAGTCAGGAGAACACGCTGGATGCGAAAGCAACTCGATGCCACATTCATGCAATTTTGCCATCGTTTTCATTAATTTTTGACACTGTGCATTGTCTTGATGGAACAACACTTTCATTTTCTTTAAATGGAGCCGTTCTTCCAACCTTCAAACGCTCTTATAACGCTATGTCATGGTCGCTGTTGATTGTTTTTCCTTCTCAAGTTAGTCGATGAATATTATATCATATGCATCGTAAAATATTGATGCCATGGCCTTGCTAGCCGACTGTTGCGGCTTTGCACGCTTTGGAGTCGGTTCACCACTCAGATGACGAACGTTTTAATTCTGGGGAGAAATAATGGAGCCATGTTTCGTCCATTGACACCTATCGATGCATCTATTGGGGCATTTTAAGGAGGAAAAGCTTGAAGCACCGCTCAGAATCGTCAACTCGTTGTTGTTTTTGGTCGATTGTGACCTCGCACGGCCGCCACTTTGAACAGAGCTTTTGCATGCCCAAACATACGTCCAACACGTTCCTTTTATATCTTTAGAGCTTCATCTATCTCGATCAACTTCACTTTGTGGCCATCCAAACTTATTTAGTGGAATTTTTTGATGTTTTCGTCGGTAACAGCCCCATAGGGGTGTCTACTGTGTTCATTGTCCTCGGTGCTCATTTCGCCTCGTTTAAACTTAGCAAGCCACTTCTTAACAGTTGATTTTCCTGGTGCTAAGTCTGAGTAATGTTCATCAAGCCTCGGCTTCAACAATATCTTTTCGCCAAATAGCAAAGCTTTAGTAACACATGAAATTTCTTTTTATTCATTTTCTTCAAACTAACAAAAGTTGCTTCACTAAAAATGATCTATACCACAAACTTAGCGTCAATTAAAAATCATATAACATCATCATCAACGGCGCAACAACCGGTATCCGGTCTAGGCCTGCCTTAATAAGGAACTCCAGACATCCCGGTTTTGCGCCGAGGTCCACCAATTCGATATCCTTAAAAGCTGTCTGGCGTCCTGACCTACGCCATCGCTCCATCTTAGGTAGGGTCTGCCTCGTCTTCTTTTTCTACCATAGATATTGCCCTTATAGACTTTCCGGGTGGGATCCGACCCGCCCACCGCAACCTATTGAGCCGAATTTTATCCACAACCGGACGGTCATGATATCGCTCATAGATTTCCTCATTGTGTAGGCTACGGAATCGTCCATCCTCATGTAGGGGGCCAAAAATTCTTCGGAGGATTCTTCTCTCGAACGTGGCCAAGAGTTCGCAATTTTTCTTGCTAAGAACAAGATCATAGTCTTGTACAGTAAAAGTTTTGACCCTATGGTGAGACGTTTCGAGCGGAACAGTCTTTCATCATCGTATCTGTTATCGGTTGTGATTTTCGACCCTAGATAGATTTTCTCCTTTCCTTATTTTTCCTGTTTGACCAGTGCGGTTTGATGTTGTTGGTTGATTCATCTTCGGTGCTGACGTTGCCACCATATATTTTGTCTTGCTTTGATTGATATGCAGTCCAAGATCTCGCGCCCATCGCCGCCTGCTCGATCTGGATGAAGGCAGTTTGTAGGTCTCAGATGGTTCTTCCCATGATGTCGATATCGTCAGCATAGGCCAGTAGTTGGGTGGAAGAGGATCGTACCTCTCGCATTTACCTCAGTCTCACGGATCACTTTCTCGAGGGCCAGGTTAAAGAGGACGCATGATAGGGCATCCCCTTGTCGTAGACCGTTGTTGATGTCGAATGGTCTTGACAGTGATCCTGCTGCTTTTATCTGGCCTCGCACATTGGTTAGGGTCAGCCTAGTCAGTCTTATTAATTTCGTCGGGATACCAAATTCTCTCATGGCCGTGTACAGTTTTACCCTGACCACGCTATCATAGGCGGCTTTAAAGTCGATGAACAGATGGTGCAACTGTTGTCCATATTCCAACAGTTTTTCCATCGCTTGCCGCAGAGAGAAAATCTGATCTGCCTGGAGTGAAGCCTCTTTGGTATGGGCCAATGATATTCTGGGCGGAGAATATCTTATAGACGGTACTCAGCAACGTGATACCTCTATAATTGCTGCACTGTGTGATATTTAAGTATTTCTTTTTAGTGAATTTATTTATACTTGAGTTTTGAAATTCAATATATTTAACTTCCAAAGATGAGTATTAAGTATTTATTTATTTTGAATTTAAGTCACGAGCGAACCGAAGTGTATAGCGCCGCGGTTGGAAACAGAAGAGACCGACTTATTTCCATGCGGTCCTTACTGTCCCAACCAACGGCATTTTTTTACCGCTGGTTCTCCACTCCCCTGGTGCGTTCTGAAAACGAGTGAGTGGAGAGTTTCTGAGTTCAGCGCCATCTACCCGTCCGCATCCGCAACATCCGAAATAAATTTCGAATGCTGCAGATCCTGCCGCGCCACAATATCTCCCTTTTTATGTATGAGACAGATAATGCTTCGTTGCCAATCGTCAGGCATTAATTCGCTTCCCATACCTTGAGTACAAGTTGATGAACCACTTGGTGTAACTGGTTGCCTCCACATTTAACTAATTCGGCTGTAATTCCATCGGCTCCTGGCGACTTGTGATTTTTTAGCTGATGAATTGCACGGACTGTTTCTCCTAAACTTGGTGGTGGCAGCATTTGTCCGTCGTCTTCAGTTGGCGGGACCTCCAACTCGCCAATGTTCTGGTTGTTCAGTACCTCATCAAAATGATATAACGAGAGATTATTCTGGACAGCAAGTTGTCTCAGAGCTTCACCGCCATTATGTCCTACTTTTTGAAGCCAGAGAAAACATTTGTTGAACAATGGGAGCCCAGAAACCGTTTTCAGATTTTTTTACTGTTTTTTCTTTCTGAAGAGTGAGAATTGCTGAATTGGTACCGGCACACTAAATCTACTTCGAAAGCCTTGGCTGAATAAAACTTAACAGTTACCGGAGAAGCCTGTTTTTGCAAGAAGACAGATGCGTGAGGTAAAACTTTAGCGTCAACAAGTACCGCCACCTCAGAAGTACTGACAGAACCGGGATGCTTCGGTCCGTTCAATGAGAACTGGATCGCAATTGGATTTTCCCCAACTGGATGAGTGGAGAATCAATTTCTTCATCAACAAGTTCAGGGGTGCTCCTTCACTCAGGATTGGACCTTCACAGTTGAAAGCGTATTTTTATTTTTGTTTTATTTTATGAGTTTTATTATGATTGGTTGCAATTGGGTTTATTTTATCGGAAAAAGTTGATCGACCTGGACCTCGGCATTCAATTTTCGTTTCGGTAGTTAGATCTTGCCTTGTGGTCCTGACTACCATTTAGCACCATTTAGAGGATCTTCCTATGCGCCATACATTTGCATTAACGCCTCTCTATCATTTTTCGGTCCCTTTCCTTGTCATTTGAGAGTGATGATTTCCTTGGCATTGCAATCCATAATGTTGTCCATCCCTCGTCTAAAAGACCTTTAAACTGGGCATTCCCATTAGGAGGCAGTAACTCCGGAAATATTGCGATTCATCAGATATATTGTCGCAAGTTTAGTTTCCCTCCAAAGTTTGCAGTGGAGAATTAACTACCCAGTTAACCTAATGGTTGCCGTGTTCATCTCTTTTGCAACATCGTTCTACTGAAGCAGATATCTAATGGTAAACTTCTTCGACAAGAAATTAACTTTTCTCCCAATATTTGGCATGGTGACATGGATTTTTTTGACTCGGATTAATACGTCCTGACATCCTGCATGCGTCGAGGACCCTTGTTCATTTCTCGACAGGACTGGGACCCAACCAGCTGTGTTGACTGAGGTATATTTAATTGAATTTTGCGGAAGTTTGTTAAATGCCACGATATTTTTTTTGAAACGACATTGAATGCGTTTTCCGTGTTGCCTTGTCGTTGGATCTACCACAGCATACACGTAAATGAGGTATGTTCTAGTTTTTAATGCTGACTCACTTTACAGAGGTTCTATTGTGAATTAGAAATCTACTATCTCAAATCGAAAACATAAAAGTAGATATGAAATACATCTCTCTGTGACCAAAAAGCAAATTTTTCTCAAAATATATCATTCGAAACTAAAACACGCCTACCCCCTTTAAACACAATGCACTATCGAAATCTATTCATCTTTCAAGTTATGTTAGTAACGATTACAATTCAAATAATAAAATTATTATAGTTCCCGTAATAGAAGCGTTTACCTTTATGGTCAAAACGATTCGAAAGTAATTTGAATCGCTTCTCAGATTCAGGCTTCATTTGGGGTAATTTATTGAGGCAAGTGTACTTGGTTTCGTTTTAACACGTATAATTGGGTAAGTCGTAAAACTGTCGTTTATCATAATTTTTGGGGTTCTTTGATGTTTCATGTTTTCGCTGACCATTATGAGAGGAAAACCAATAAAAATCTGAAATTATGGAGCACCAAAAGATTTATGATTTGATAATTTGTAATGGCACTGTTCATAACCAGGAACACTGTAATGGTGGTGATATGGGTAAATAGCGTTTTGAAATCCCAGAAAAATGAATTTTAGTGAGAAAAATGTAAAAATAAGCAGCCCCAGATCATAATAATATTATAGTAACTGAAATTCCATGATGAGTGCGATTACTTTGAGTCTACCTGTGTAATGATAATATATGGACGATGTGCACTCGTTCTATAATTGTCCAAGGGCTTTTTAGAGTTTGCAGGTTTTTGATTCAAATCGAGTTGGATTTTATGGTTTACTCTCCGTTGTGAACATAAAATTATTATTGCGCTTGAGTATATGTTTGGAATTTAAATACTTGGATGTATCTAATCATAATAACGGCACACTCAATATAATTGAGTGCTGGCTTGGAGAAGAGGGTAGGAGGTATGCAAAGGTAAGGTACCTTCACACTAATCGCAATCAACTGAAAAAGGACAAATGATACATTCTGACCAATATGCCACGAAAAACTGCCAAAAGATGAATGACTTCTTCCCGTATCTACTGAAGTTTGATGAAGATCGCAGTATCTTGCACAATATTCAGGAAATTATCATTTGGCCACTTGCAAGACTCAAAGCAAATCCCTGAGACATGTCTCCCATGACTAGTCGGTCGGTGAGTATTAAAGCAATTTGAAATCACTCAAATATCCAAGCGATGGTTTTTGCTAGATGGACCACATCATAAGATGATGCCTCTGGAATTTTGACGAATTTATTATGGAGATGAATGGCGCCCACCAAATGAGACATACCACATGGGCGACAGTCAATATGACTTATGTTCCACGTCAATTTCTTTCGAATAGGACACCACGCACGATTTTTGATTACAGGAAAGTGGGCATCCTCTTTTCAGTTTTCGTGAAGACGAGTACGATCTCCACTCTGTGATAATCCTTATAAAGAATTCATGGTATTCAGGACAGAACTTTGAGTCATTTATGAAAGGATGGACCGTTTAGAATTTTGATAGCAAAAATATTTAATTACTGTATGGTTTTTATGGTTCCAGGCGCTTCGAAGGTCTTCACGTTGAAAGCAATCAGACTTCGTGAGCTTCTCTACGTTATATCACATGGAGATGAAGAGTTAATTGATTGATTTATTTCTGAGAAGTAAGTTTTTCACGTTTGCTGCTTGGTGAGTTTTTAAAGGTGGCGGTCATAATGGAGCCAACGGTGGAATCCCTTAGAAAAGAAGCAAAGAAACTTGAATTCGCAAATTTCTTTTCAAATGTGAGCATGATGATGATTTTGAGTTTTGAAAAAGTTCACGTTATCTAAGCTAAACATACAAATTCCAAATTATATTATTAGAAAGATATCAATTTTGAGTTCACGGAAGCCGAAAGTTCAGATATCGATGGTATAAAATTAATGGTAATAACATCATCAGTCGGGGTAAGTTTGGCACCGAGAACCCGAAAAATTTCCTCTTAAGGTTTGTGTGCAAGGATTATTAACGTCGATTCAAACTGTATCTGTATCTTTCTTTTTAATGCAAGGTGGTGGAAGTAAAACTTCAAAAGATGAGGTTGGCTCCCTTCCCTGCGTAAGCTTCTTATGGATGGTTGTTATCAAATTTTCGACTTCAGTCCTTATTCCCTTCCATTTAACCTTATGGTTCAAGGTGTTTTTCGATTTAGCTTCCAATGTGGCTTTTTGTGCTGCGAACTTCCGGCATTGAAATAAAAGTATTCTGTGTCCTGTGCAATGTTCGGGCAATTTGGGTACTATGGCGAATGGTCATGCCCAAATCGATAGAGGTATGCTCGATAATCTCGGTGTCCATTTTTCGGTACGAATCGGGCGTATATATGTTATCTGAGTGATTAAGCCCAGAACAACAATGGAACACTTTACCGCTATTTTTATATGGGTGGGTACCACCAGTTATTTTACACAGATTTAGTGGCGAGCAACTAACATAAATGGTGGATTGCTGAAGAACCAATTAGTTCATTGTAGGAAAATTTAGAAACGAGCCAAATGTGTCCGAAAGTCGGCAATTCAGAATAGTAATCGGTACAAAACGACTGCAAAATAGATTCAAGGTTTCAAAGATGGATCCGGGGGTTCACCGTCGAATCCAAAAACCAAAAATTATCTAGCATGCGCTATGGTTAAATGATCTTTAGAAACGGTTCGAGAAGTTCAATCAACAGTGGTTGCATCATCCCATACAAGTGTGTAGGTCCTCTTTAACAGACAAGAAATTGTCTTTAAAGAGTATCCTGAATTTTTCTTGGAAAGGGGCCTAAATATTTAAGCTTATTTCGTCCACGAGCGAGCAGAATTATGGAATTCTTTTAACTTCATATTTTTGATTTTCCTTTCGGCTCGAAACGAACGTTTGGACTGAACATCGCCTACGTAGTTTTACTGGTCGGAGGTATCAGAGCTTTTTACTTCTAAGAGGAGCTTAGTATACTAATCTTCATCCTGCGAATCTTTCACCGGACCAGAAGTGGGCCCTTTTATATTCCGATTTAGTTAAAGAAAATATCTGAAAGCCTTTGTGATTTTCAGGAGGATTTTTTTGCCCTGAAAGTCCGAACTATAACGGATGCCTTTTCTTGATGCCTCGTTTTTCGGGTACCACGCTAGAGAGCGCTGTGCTCAACTTACAGAAAAAAATAAAAAGTATTTTAAAGTATGGACCCCACTGTTCGGGCTGACTAACTGACGCGAAATATATTATAGTTCCCTCGTACAGACCTGTCTCTCTTTCTCTGAGAGTGAGCTGTCTTTCTTCGAGGGTGATATGTGGCTTTCCAGGAGTCAAGCCTCTCGTCTACCAAGACCGTTAGTGGGTGGTGATAGCCACACCCTATACGAGGTGACTCTACTATTAATAAAACGCTACTGGGAAGTCGAAAAACAACTCACCCAACCTAGGGTATCATGCGAACCGTACTCATTGGTTGGTTTGCAACTATCTGACTATATTGAAATGGAGGTTAGCTGATGCCTGGTCGCCTCAGTGAGTAAGTTTGACCCTACTCACCCACGTGGGCTATGGCACGGCGGACTTCCTAGTCCTCATATTTGTGGAAATCAAATCAGCCCCCGGAAACGAAAAAAAATTCAGCCAACCAGGCGGGACTCCGTACCGCAGACAAACTGGCCAGCCAGGCGGAGGCACATCTTCGAAATACTGTGATTATACCCAACGAAAGGAGAAGTTGGAACGCCAAGCAGTGGATCCAAGCTCAAGACTGGCATACTGCGAGGACTGTAACCAATAAAGACCACTTCGCAAAAAGCAGGGGTAAGTAAGAACACGTCTGGAATCAGTAGATAAGACGTCAGGAAGCAGACAGGCCTCTGTAGCGCAAGTGCTAAATGGCACCTGCGTTATCTGACGGAAGGCCTGAAATCAGAAGAGGCCCTGAAGAAGGCTTAGAACAGGCCTATACCATTTTTATAGGAGTTAAGAAAGTGGGGAGCAGCGAAGATTAGCCCATATGAGAGATATGCTCGAAAAAATCCAAACCTGAACAAAGAGAGAGGAAAACCCCGGTAGCTCAGGGGTGCAGGCAGAAATCAGGAAGCCCGTCGTTAGCTATGCTAGTTCGTTCAAGGGCATACTGCGAAAAATCTTTCCTGAGCAAATACTGACTGGTGAGGAGCACGAAAATATCGAAAACCTTGTCATCAGGCAGATGTGCATGGGATGGTTGCGAAGCCTGTGTTCACCGGGATACGCTTTTAACCAGCTCGCATACTGGTGGACTGCGCGATGGAGGACATTACGGAGTGGCTTAGGACTACAATCCCTAAACTGCCAGACTGCGAACGAGCAAAACTATCGACATGTGTTGGGGATGATATACCAGGAGCACACATGGTGACAGTGTTTCTTCCTTAAGCCGCAGCAATAGAGATGGAAGATTTCATGGGACTCCTAATCGCGTCAGAGTTGTGATATAAACTATTATTTTGGAAAGATACCTGGATCAATCAGGGATCGCCCAATAAACAGTAGAAGCTGGACGATCTAGACCTACATCTTCTAGGGCTTAGGGTAGACGGCGACGTGCAGAAAAGCGCCATGTCAGGGAAGGAGGATAATACTCAGACAGTAGAGAAGAGCTCCAAACAATAGCAGAGCCAATGGCCAGCACTAAGATAGCCCAGATAAACCTCCACCATACGAAAGCTGCATTTGCGGTGATTGCAAGGGAAAGTTCCAAGGAGAAATTTGGAATAGTGTTGGGTTAGGAGCCCTGGGTGTACCGGTGCAGATTCGCTGTCTGCATAAAGGAAGGATGCAGGTAATTTATGCACACTTTTGTGAAAAACTAAGAGCTTGCATCATTCTCAAATACAATTGAAAATATATCTTCAAAGTTCTTCACCGGAGACTTTGCCCCTATTTAAGTCTCCCTGGACGCCAAGAGGAACACTCGAGAGGCAGTCGTGGCATCAAGCTACTTCCCAGAAAAGGACATCCAGATCCTACCAGAGCAAGTCGCTAGACTGGGGAAGTACTATGAGAGGAGGGCGCTACAAATTACGAAGTCTGGCGAAGCAACGACACCAATCGAAGAGGTCATTTTATTAAGGGAAATATAACATAGGGAACACTCCAGTATTCAGAGACAGATATTAGACATAGCTCCAGGGAATACTCTGATGAACCGGCTGGTCAGGAATTGGAGGGTATCAGATGATCCATCTATGTCGGATCACAAAATAATCAGATTCGAGCGAACTGGAACTAGAAAAAGTGGAGGAAGGCCTCATCATAATCATCAGTAAGTTAAATAACAAATAAAAGGGGAAGAAAGGAGTACTGGAAACTAGCAAAATAGGTATGCTTGGAAGCTAGGGTAACTACTGGAATCACCCGGAGTAGATGGTATCATCTCATCAATAATCCAGAGGCCTAGAAATCATCTTAGAGTCTCGTCTGAGGGTGGTACGGGACAGCATGTCCCTGGGATATATACCAAGAGCATGAAGGTAGGCAAAAGTGGTCTTTATTCGGAGAGCGGGTAAAAAGGATTTTTTCATCCTAAATTTTGTATACCAATTTGCCTAACATTAACTAAGGTTCTAATGTATAATCCCCTACGTTAGTGTCAACACGCTTGCTGGACAGGAAGGTCTATCGAAACTGCGCTGTATCAGCTGAATATATTACATGACGGAAGTTTGAAACACATTAGAGGAACAAGGCAAACTGGGAAAGCGTGGCTGGGGCACTCGGTTTAAACAAGCAATTGATTAATTGACACATTGGTGGATCCTTTACAACAGAGGGAGCGGGTGGTACCAAGGCCATTTGTCCAAGGAAAATGTACTTGGAGCATTAGAATATTCAAGGCGGAAATATACGCCACAGATAGATGTGTCTCCTTTAATCTCCAAAGGAATATTAATGTTCTAACTATGATAATAGTCAAGCGGCGATCAAGACACTTAGGTCCAATCAGATGAACTCTAATTTGGTGTGGAAATACTCTCAGGCTTACACAATAAGGCCTGGATCTACGATTCCTAATCCATGAAACTTCAATTTGTTAAAAAAAAAAAACACATGTAAAGTCTTGGCTTCAATTCTCGCTATCCTAGCCAAATCATTCGAGCTTTCGGACCGGTCGATTCGCGCTTCATTACGGCGATCCACATAAACCAGATATATGAAACCTTACCTGTTTAAAATTATAATTTTCTATATTATTTCTAGATACAATTAATTGGAAAAAATAAATTCCTTCGATCCGCGACAGGAGATAACCCCCTTACGAAATTCCCGTAAATAATATTTGTTCGTATCACATACACCAGGGTCTCACAGAAAACTAATGTTCGTGCTCAATGCCTATTTGAATGACGTCGTAAAAAGATTCCTTAATTATGCAACAGAATGGAAATAGCCTTTTTTGAATTGATCCCTATATGGTACCAATATTGATAGACGAGCGATAGAAAATTACCTTAGAAGACTACCTGGAGGAGGAGCAAGTTGAGTTTCTAGGTAGCACGGAATACCATTGCAAATACGCAGCTAACTGACGCGTGTGTCGGCGATCCCGAGATAGTTTTCTTGTGTATGCTTCCCTATCCCACGCATCACACACACGACACTAACGCCAGAGTATGTGCCTGAAATTTTTCACGCGCAAGCGGTTGAAGAACATTAAATGTGTGTAATGCTCTCTTTCACTATTCGTTGCCCTCACCATAAATGCTTTGCAAGTGAGGCTTATTCCACATAGTAACGGAAGCAGAATAATTGTCAAGATAAAACCTGATAAACGTCGTGATCCATTGGATATAGTCAACAAGCTCACTGGCTCAGTGATGGTTGAATTTTCGCGAGTCTCGCAAGCTGATATTAAAAGTTTTCCGAAGTCATTCTAATATAATTTGTGCTCCTTGACTCATCTCATTCACTTCCAAAGGATAAATACAAGTTGTTATTAAAATTTCTGGGAGTTGAAATTGAAAGTAATGCTTGCTTTTATCTCAAATTTCCTTTTAGGAAACAGGTCTGCAATTTACATAGCATATGTACTCCCATATTTCCATACTTAGCCGTCCGTTTTGTTGTTTCCAGGTTTCTTCTCCTGGACGCGATTCTTAACAGCATAATTTTATGTGTCTTTTTATATCAAACATATTTTTCTATTTATTATTAAATTACTTCACTATCGTTGGTCATTACCTTTCAATAGAAGTTAAT
The DNA here is from genome assembly GCF_905115235.1 of Hermetia illucens. Classification (NCBI taxonomy): domain Eukaryota; kingdom Metazoa; phylum Arthropoda; class Insecta; order Diptera; family Stratiomyidae; genus Hermetia; species Hermetia illucens. The sequence continues at coordinate 150,639,621 of NC_051849.1, forward strand.
AGAAGACTTTAAGTCGAAATTTTCGCTTCCGCACAGTATTTTCATCCCATTCAGCAGAAGTTCCCATAGGAAGGATGGTCTACCACTGAGAAATTGCTCCTTATCGGAAATAGCCAACTAAACTAGCGGTTATCGCGTGTCAAACGATAAAACGGACAGCCGGACCGTTTGATCAGCAAATTCTATTGCCACTATCATATCTGACTGAACTGTAGGAAGCCGAAGGAGCCGCAGGCTGTACGGAAATAGCGTAGAATGCCGCGGGCCGACAGTTTAGCTATAAATGGCTTAAAAGGCGCGAAACCACGTGAATCACCGCAAGACCGCATAATAGGTGGACAGACCACTCATAGTCAACATTTACATATGGTTTGGAAGAAATAAATTTACATTGAGTCGATCGCATGTTCCGAGCCTTGTTATTCGACCTCAGCAAAAATCTCCGTCTTGCCGGCCCCACTCCCTCCGCGTTCGGATGCCAAGAGGACTTGCATGTTCCGCTGATGCTTCCCTTACTGGTCACTCGAACTTATGGAGTGCTGCACTTGGCCTTATCAACGATCTCAAAGTGTTTGTATTGAATAATTGTTACATATGATTGCAGCCCATTGAATTGATCTGATCTCGCAATGGTCCATGGCAATTGCAGGCAATGTCACAGCAGCCGCGTTGACTTCTTTCGTTTCGTTTGTATGATGATCGGTATCATTACTGCATTTTGCATCCATTTGGATATCGCTATTCGCGTTTTATTTTCAGTCATTTATCTATCAATTAGCAATCTGAATTTGATAATAGGGAAACGTACTAGGCCGAATTATGCATGGTATGCGCCTCTGGTACGAATGCGTGTTTGTCGTGCAATGAAATATGGAATAGTATCAAATTTATGGAAGAGGTTTGTAATGTCAAAAAATTGTGATTTTATCTTTGCTGAAATATTCCAAGTACTTTCTTTATATAATGACATAAAAAATGGTCTACACAGGGTGTTAAAAATAAGTTCAGAATATATAAAGAGTCTACTTTAAAAGAACTCTTAGTTCTTACGCTCCTGAAAACAATTTTCCCCACAACGTTGAATTCGAAAGTTACCTCTACATAGACTCATTTACGAGTTTATACTGAAGCAAATTCCGGCGTCTGTTTAGCATATGAGGGAAGTTAGGATAGAATATAGACCCAAATTGGAAGTCATAGGTAACTAGATAATTCAGGCCCTACTTTCATGAAGTCGTCTTTGGTGTCCTAGAAGAAGGAGCTGCAAAAATTGATTTCGGAGACAGGAGAATCCATTCTTGAATTATATTATTTCTCAGTTTCTTAGGTAATTTCCTTGATATCTCACATCTACCCAAAATGGAGTGTCCCTTTTGGATTAGTCGCACTGGAAGTAAGAAGAGGTGAAAGATCTTCAAATGAAAGTTGGGAAATTAGATAAAATACCTCGGCGAAATCATGTTAACTTGCGGTAATTAGAAGCTCGAAGCTTCAGGCAAGAAGTGTTTTGTAAATTTTTAATATAAGAAAACTTGGACGGATAACGGTTCCTTCGTACATCGCTTCTAGGTTGCGAGTATATGGGACTATTCACTCTAATGTGATTCTAATATTTTACAATATGCTTGCAATAATAATTTGACTCCAACTTTGGACCATTATTATCATCATCATTAACGGCGCTCTAGGCCTGCCTTAGTAAGGAACTCCAGACATCCCGGCTTTGCACCGAGCTACTTGTGCACCTCCCCAAACATTATCTGCTGTGCTGGCCTCACGCAGGATCTGCCTCGTCTTCTTTTGCTACCATAGATATTGCCCTTATAACCATTTCGTGCAGGATCATCCTTACCCATATCGATTAGGTAACCCATCCATCACAACCTGTTCAGCCGGCGGTTTTGGGAGTGTCGTTATGTAGGCTACGGAATCATACATCCTCTTGTCCACAAATTCTTCGAAGGGTTCTTCTCTCGAATTTTTCTTGCTAGGAACCCAAGTCTCCGAGAAATACATGAGGGCAGGGAACATCAGTCTTGTACAGTCTTTGACCCTATGGTGAGACGTTTCGAGCGAAGCAGTTTTTGTAAGTTGAAACATGCTCTGTTGACTGCCAACAACCGTGCGGAGATTTTATCGTCGTAGCTGTTATCGGTTGTGATTTTCGACTTTACATAAGTGAAATTATCAACAGTCTCAAAGTTGTAGTCTTCTATCTTTATTGTTCTTATTTGACCAGTGTGATTTGATGTTGTCGTCTCTTGGTTCTTTGGTGCTGACGTTGCCATTATGTACTTCGTCTTGCCTTAATTAAGACTTTGCGCCGTTCGCTGCATCTGATGATATCGTCAGCTTGGACCGGTAATAGAATGGACTTAAAGAGAATTGTGCCTCTCGCATTTACCTTAGCATCATGGATTAGTTTTCCTGGGCCAAGCTAGAAAGGGTGTACCATAGGCAGAGATCAGTCTATTCAATCCCAGCAATTTCGTCAGGATATCGAATTCTCTCATGGCTGTGCACGGTTTGGCTATGTTATCATAGGCGGCCTTGAAGTTGATGGAAAGATGGTGCACCTGATGCTCATATTCTGACAGATTTTCCATCGCTTGCAGCATAGAGAAAATATGATCCGTTGCTGATTTGCCTGGAGTGAACCCTCTTTCGTATGGGCCCATGAAGTCTTGGGCGTATTGGGCTATCCGGCCTAGCAAGATAGCGGAGAATATCTTATAGATGGTACTCAGCAACGTGACAGTATTAGTTGGATAGTCCGCAGTCTGTTGCCATTGGTAGTTTTGAGTAAGCTATGGTAACCAAAGTATCGCCTGTATTCGGATTCTGGCACTACTTGGTTGTTAAAATCTCTAAGTATGATTTTGAAATCATACCTGGGGCAGATTTCGAGGGTTGGTGCCTCGTAGAGGTTATCCTTCTTCAACTCTGTAGGGGCATGAACGCTAATGAAGCTTATATTTCTAAATTTGTTCGTAAGTGCAGAGTACATAGTCTTTGGCTTATGTTTTCAAAGTCGATAGCAACAGGTTTCATTTTTTCGATTACTAGGAAACCAGTTGCAGGTACATGGTTTGCCAAATGCCCACTATATATAGTGCTGTGGCTTCTCTCCAGGAACCCGCTCCCTCTGCAATGCATCTCTTCCAACGCTATTACATCAGCCCTATATTGGGGCAGGCTGTCGGATAGTTATTTGGCACCTCCTTTTCTGTACAGGAGTGCATACTATAAGAAAGTGCACAAATTGATAGTATGTTTTCGTTACCGGTTTGTACTTTGTGTTGTCAAATCCGAGGCTCCTTCGTAACTTTTATTTTCCATCTAGGGCTGTGAGCCCTACCCAGCCCCCAACCAGTTGGTACAATTTGTGCCGTTTCCAGACGCGGGAGACTCGTCTTCATGCTTCTCCGTCAGAAGTTTTCCATTAAGAAAGACCTTCCAGCAATCACCACGTGGAGGTGGAGATAGAGTTTGATAGCAAAGCTGTTGTTCATAAGGCGTTTCCTATATTTTATTTTACATCGTCAGTCCACGTTTCGCCCTGGGATCTATACTACACTTTAATTGCCCTATTATAATAGTAATAATAATAGTAGGATTTCCACAAACATATCCATATTATTACAACAATACTCGGTGAGATAAAATGATGAGATAAAATTGACCAATTTTTAAAATGTAATAATGTAGTATTATTGAGGGGTTACATCTGTCTGGATTTTTTTCCCACTTTTTTTTTTAGACTAACAGTGCCCAGTATAAATCACCTGAAGATGGAAGCAACGGATTGTAACTTTCCATGTGATAAGAAGTCACAGACTTTGAATCCATCCGCGAAAAAATCTGTGGAAAAAACGCTCTCTACTTGCTTGAACTCCACTCCTTGTATACGACGACCTTAGACAGAAAAGAACAACGGTTGGTAGAATATCGGTATATAGAAATAGGTCCTTGCAATTCGGTCAAAGTTCCCAGCTGAAGCGAAGCTTCATGGGAAAGAGGATGTGGGCGTTACTATACTAGTAAGTATGACAACGTCCAGATAAGTTGAACGCAAGAAAGCGAAACTTTCTTCGGGAGGTGGAGAGAAGCTAGTAACCCCACTGAGATCCACACTGACCGCAGCAGAGGTAGTTAGCGCCGACTTTCATATCAGACTGCACGTATGTCTACAAATAAGTCAATGGCTCTTCTTACCTACGAGCAGCAAAGTTGCAGAACTGCCCCTTATATATTTTTGGTACAAGAGACGTGGGTTTGTTTCAACAAAATCTGTAGTATTGGATCAGTCAAGGGGCTAGAATATTCCTCGATGAGAGATCGTCGAGATCGACAGCCAGCGTCCTGATGTCAAAATTGTTAGAGGGTATCACGCTGAAATAATTCTATTCCCAGGACTTTCTTGCGGTCTACTTAAAATACTAGGTTAATGGCAAGAGGAGAAACGTCATAGTTGCCTCCGCTTATTCAGCCTATGATTCGTTGTATCCCCTGCCGACACAAGAACAAAGGGATCTGGTAGTGTATGCAGAATCAAATCATCTTGAACTCTTAACAGGTTGTGATAAGGGCAGTAGCAAATGCAATGCTAGAGGAGAGAAACTGCTCGATTTTATGACTTGACCTGGCTTGATGACCGCGGACGTGGGATGCCCCTTTACGTTTGTGGGACCAAGAACGAGTAAGATAATTGGCTTAACAATCTGCACTTCAAAGTTGTTAGAGTTTATTAGAGATTGGCGTTTGCTAGATGAAGTCTCACTCTTAGATTACTGCTACCTAGAATTTATTTGAAAGCAGGCGAACAGACTATAACACAAAGGCGAAATACTAGGAGAACGAGGAGAGTTCCACGTTGCGCCGGGTTCTTAAAAGCGATTTACCCGACAGTTTCCTTAGAAAATCGGATGGAGCTTTCAGGAATCCCAGACTTAGCTGTGTATAGACTTTTAGGGGTACACCATTCGGGGGAGTAGTTGATAGAAGTCAGAGGGGGAGAATTGGAAGTTTTTGCAAACCTTTCAAAGTGTTGCAACTGGAATTGCGACACTGCGAGTGTGGCTGTTGGAGCCAAGGCTTGACTTGATAGACATTATTCGAACTTTGCATCAGGAAAAAAACTTTTGAGAAGTGGTCTACAGTGGACGCCCCAAAGAGGCTGTTACCGAAAACATCAAAAGTTCACAAAATAATTTTGCATAACCGCAAAATGAAGTTGATTGAGATAGCCGAGGCTCTAAGGATATGAAAGGAAGGTGGTGGACATATCGTGTATGAATATTTGGTTATGCGAAAACTCTGTTGAAAGTGTTTACCGCGAGAGTTCACAATCGACCAGAAACAACTACGAGTTGATGATTTTGAGCGGTGTTTGAAGCTGTTCCTTCTGCAAGAACCGATTTTGTGCTTCGATATGCGACAATGGGCGAAACATGGCTCCATTATTTTACACCACAATTAAAACGATCGTCATCTGAATTGCAGTTGAAGCATGTGAAGGTGCAACAGTCGGCTGGCAAGGTTATTGCATCAGGATTTTTGAATGTGCATGGTATAATATTCATCGACTATCTCGAGAAGGGAAAAACCGTCAACTACGTAGCGCTATTGGAGCTTTTGAAGAATGAAATCGTGAAAGATGGCCCCATTTGGAGAAAAAGAAAGTGCTGTTTCATGAAGGCAATGCACCGTGTCACAAATCAATGAAAACGACGGCAAAATTGCATTAATTGGGCTTCGAATTTCGCATCCGCCTGTTTTCAGACTACAAAAAATCGCCGAAACTGAGGACTATTTTGAGGCTTAGGGCAAATCGGGAAGTAAAAATTGTATGATTGCTATAACCGTTGTATCGTCCTCGAAGCCAACTGTATTGAACATTTTTCTGTTAGCTTATGAACTCTTCAGCTTACCTTGTATGTTGCTAGCATTAGACCGATGTTCCCTTACGCATCGCGGTGTGGTTGGTTAAGGGTGAAACAGAAGAGTTTTCGCTGTAAACTAGCGGCAACTCTAAATGCATCGCTCAATATGCCGGCCCTGAATATATTCATTATTTCACTACAATGAAAGCAACTCGTAGACGAATTCGATTAGATTTATAGGGAAACAATGGACAAGAGAAGCACAGAGAATTGGAAGAATTATTGAAGGAGCTAAATCCAGTTTCATATATCTGTTTGGTAGAAGATATGATGTTATTCTGAAACATGGAGAAAACTGGGATATTTCAAAAGAATGCGTGCCAAGATATACTGAGGTCTTGTACAGTAATGGTTCAAAAACAGATAGGGTTCTGGAGCTGGAGTTTACCTTTCAAATAAAAATGAGAGGTTCACTTTTCCGTTGAAACAATATCTGACGGTCTTTCAGGCTGCAGTGTACGCAATCTTAAGGGCGGCAACGTGGGTTATTGACAAGCGGTCGAAGAGCAGTCGCATTGTAATCTGTACCGTTAGTGAAGACTCATTGAGGGCAGTGCGCAATCTTTTGATTATTAGAAGCAAAGCAAAGATGTTGTATGCAAACACCGGCTTTGATTTTTGGTAGTTTATTCAGTTAGATAATATATTATCCGTGGCTTTACAGCATGCAGATCATTTCATTCGCCTTTGCTCCTTAGCTCCAATCCAATTGTTTGTATCTTCTTAAATCTACTTCCTATCACGACTTTATACAGGGGGCGGCAGCATAACTTCCTTTTTTCAAAACTCAATAAAAACTATTGTATGCATCGGGAAATATTTATTTATTTTTTATAATGTAGGTACATGTCTAAAGTTTTTATTTACATTATTTTGAAGATCAAATCTGTTAGGTGACGTCCCCCATTCTCCATACATTGCGTAAACCGATTTCTGGCGTTTGTCATGACTCTTGTTAGCATAGCAGGTGTTATGTTGGCAATTTCTTCTTGGATCTTCAAATCTTATAGGCTTCTTGGACGGTTCACATAAACACGGGATTTCAAAAAACCCCATAGAAAAAAATCACAAGGGGACAGATCGGGAGAGCTTGCCGGAAATTCCAAATCGCCTCTAATTGAGATAAGGCGCTCTGGAAAGTGTTCCCTCAAAACAGCCATCTATGCTCTTGAAGTGTGTGCTGTTACACCGTCTTGTTGGAACCAAGTGTGCCCCAAATCCAAATTTTCTAGCCGTGGGAAAAAAAAATTCTGTAGCATGTTTACATACCGGTCCGAATTCACTGTCACTGTAACCTCATTTTCCTCAAAAAACCAGGGACCAATAATTCCAGCAGAGGAAATTGCACACCACACTGTGACTTTGGGTGAATGCAAAGGCTTTTGATGCAATTCTCGAGGGTTGGTGTCAGCCCAGTAGCGCATGTTTTGTTTGTTAACCGACCCACACAAATAAAAATGGGCTTCATCGCTAAAAAAAACAATAGCACCCTCGGGAACGACATCAAGAAGAAGCTCACACGCGTTTATCCGAGAATTGAAGTCACGTTCCGAAAGTTCCTGCACTATCGCCATCTTATAGGGATGAAAATGAAGATCATCACGAAGAATTCTTCTCACAGAACGATCGGATAGTCCAAGGGCAGATGCGTGTTTGCGCGCAGAACGCCATGACGATCGCAACATTAATGCTCTCACTGTTTCAATGTTCTCAGGTGATCTAACGGGCCGAGGGACTCCAGTTCTTCCTTTTGTCGCACTTGCAGTTTGGCAGGAAGTTATGCTGCCGCACCCTGTATTACATAAATATTGATATATTTCAAGTCTGTAGTTATAAAGGATCATTTTAATTTTGTTTTGAAATTTGTATCACAAAACTCTTTCACCTTTAAATTTTCTGGAGCTAGATATGGAGAAATCCTCAAATACTGTAATAATTATTAATGTTTTTTATTTCGGTTTTACCCATTATTTGGATGATCCAGCCATATATGTATTTGTGTTATCTGGTTGAAAGTCGGGAGAAAAAATTCAGATCGAATGGATACGGATCTAGGGATAACGATTTTTATCGCTTCGTATGACTGGTATTTGTACGCCCAATAGTTGGCCAATAAAGGGGTCATGCTCGGGAAGATCTTGCTCTTTTACTTTTATTAAATACTGTTTGACTAAAGAGTATTAGATATGTTCAATCGTTTAGTCGCTTGTACGAGAAGTTTTATTTCCTTTTTTCCGTAAAAATCGTGAATCACGACTGTTGCATACTTTATGGGCGGTGTATTAACTGAAACTGATTTGGTTTGCAGTCCTACTATCTCATGGCTTTTCGAATTGGTTCCTGTTGACTTAGAAAATTCCTGAAAATGCCTACTTGATTTGAGCAAGTGAACGAACGCTTTCATATTGTCAGTCATCGAAACAAAGTGTTATTCGAATTATGAACGATGCATTTAGTCGTTTAGTCGATGAATTTGGAGGTTCATATTATATCAAAATATCGTCCTAAAGTCACAACCATTTTTTAAAAAAGGCCAGAATATGGAACATCACACTGGAATGTTTGATGGAAATGCTATTATTAACAAAGTTAGAGTTGGTCAAATTTACCGTACTCTAGGGGACAAAATGTCAACACTGAAATGAATAATCAGACATACTCAGTGTATATGTATTCCAGGCTATATACAAATGGAATCAACCTACTCCTGAAAATTATTACACAAAAGAAATTCATGAAATCTTTTATACTTGAAACGCCACGCTTCCAGCGTCCGGTTTGTTTATTTTTTCGTTGTTCCTATTGAATTTACGTCTTGAATGTACAAATTATTCCCTAGTCCCTAGTAAAATTGATTTGACTACTTCCTCTTTGCACTTCTCCCTAACTCCCACAGAATTCACACTAAAGTAAAAGGTACCCTCAGTTTTTAAGCCCTGAGGATGACGAAGCAGGGCGGAAACATCAAAGACCCCATCTCCTAAGAAATCTGAGGCAAGGAAATCGTCGATATAGGTTGCTGTCCGTTGTGCCTCATGTTGGTGTTTCATTTTATTTCCAATTTTTGAGATTTTTCGTAAAATAAAACCTTATTTATTATAAATATATTTTTTTGAGAAATTACCTGGGAAGTCCTCTTAAGTTTATCCTACAATCAGCAACTTTGAAGTAGGCTATACTATAGAGCATGTATGGAAATCGCACTATTGCTAACAGAGTTATAAAAGATCGAAATTGTCCCTTTTGTGCGAATTTCTTCTATTCTAAGACTTTGAATGTTAGTATCATACCAAAGTGAATGGTCAGAGAAAGTGAATGCCTAAATATTATGAGCTAGGTACAAACGGGGCAAATACCCATTAAAATGTACTTATATAGGCAATACACATATAATTCAATAGCTTTCATGACTGAAGCGTTCAGCTTCCGGTTTCCCGACTTGTTCAGTCATATTTTGTATTCCAGCTTGTGGTGCTGTTCTACTCCTAAGGTTCCTCCCCTTACGACCCTACGCTATTGCACTCTAGACTCTAGAAAGCCTGGCGAAATAAGAGTGAATTCAGTGTCGCCTTTGTGCTTACGGCAACCTAATGGCACCCCCTGATTACTTGGGTGTTACCTTTTGACAGCAAACTTATCGAAGTATTCCGATCCAGAATAAAAGACACTTTATTAGGGCAGCTCCACGCACCAACCTAGACTTCGATACAGAGAAGAAAGGAGGTATTTTACGAACAATTGAATACAATATGGCAAAGTGATCTTTATGGGGATATGAATGACAAGGGCCGTTCTGACACAACTTCGATTGGACGCGTAATATGTTTACCAGCGGTCGACCGTTACAGAATTGTTTTTAGATATCTACTGGTCTCACTGCCCCTTCGTTGTTTGATGGCAAGCGCAGAGCTTGCAATAAGGTCATTCGAGTTTAATCTGGCCGGCAATGTACGAGCAATCAGATTGACTACATTGCAATCAGCAGTGCTGTCTTCTAGAGGCGTTGACTTTACTGTTGCTGGGATCATAATCTAAAGATTGTTTGCCTTCATTTGCGGGTTGCATCTACTTTTTCCCTCAGGGTATATGATCGCTTATATCATCCAATTGTCGCTCAATAATTAGAGAGTTATGTTGCTGATGGAAGACGTCGTGAATAATCTGCCTGGTAGTATTGATAAGCATTGAGCTTCAATTAAAAACGCTTTTTTCTCAGACGCTACCAAGGTCACCAGCGCTGAAGTGAAGTTCTGAAGAAGCCTCACAACACCTGACTGATTTAATTTGGCCATGAAAACGAATCGATGAATATAACTAACTAAATCGATTGTTGCGAGTGAGGGAAATAGCACATCAATACAGTTCTCAAGCGAATTACATCCGGGGAGATTCATTCTCTTGTGGATCAAACGACTACTCACTATAATATGCGGAAACAGAATGCCCCTGTAAATACATAGCTAAAATAATCATGAAACCCTTTGGAAGTTTAATCTAAAGAGTTTCCTCTCTGAATCCTATTAATCACTTCAACACTCTGCAGTTCATTTTCGAACAGGGTGCGGAGTTCACATCTCCGCCCGGCCTACTCTTCAACGATTTTGAGAAAACTTTGAACATTGTGAAGAGAGACTATATCTGGAGCACTTTACGTAATAGTCACATTCAGGAGCAACTTTTGTGCTTCTGTTCTCAGAGCGATATATGATTGCATAAAATGTCAAATGCTGCATCGAGGTAAAATCACAGTGGATTTCGAAGTCTAAAGTGGCGTCCACTGATTCCATCCATCCAGATTTGGAGAAGGAGGAAAACGCAGTTGGACTTTATGTATCATAGGATTTCCTTAGTGGACATGATGCTATCCGCTGTAACTGGAGTATAATCAGCCCGCCGCTGAAATCGTGCTCTTTGGTGGCATCGCAAAGTTTTTGGAAAGACGGAAAGTTACAAACCTCTTCAATGCCCACTAATAACCCCATTGGGTACTCACCTTTCAGAGCTGGGTCCTGTATCTTTGAAACCCAAGAATGTAGAGCAAACTCACACTACTTTTCGCGCTGGTAATTTAGCGAGTGTGTGTGTGTGTGTGGTGGGGAGAAGCTACAGCTTCTGAGCACTCAGGCCGTGTTGGCCCATTGTACTCGCGTCCCCCGTCTAACGGAATATTCCGGATTCGTTAACGTATCGTAGGATTTCCGTTAGTGGATGTGATGCTACCCGTCGTAATTGGAGAACATCGGCACCAAAGATTTGATGCCTGATGCGTCCATAGGCAGGGCATTCACATAGGAAATGCTCCGTGGACTCCGCTTCCTCATTACAGGAGGGACACGTATCATCTTCGGTAATTCCTATTCTGAACATATGCCCAGCTAGTGAATTATGGCCTGTCAGAATGCCCACAATACACCTGCAAGTCCTCCTGCTTTTCGACAGGATAAATTTTGCGGTACGTATGTTGGGTTCTGGCAGGAAAAGTTTGGTGTGTCGAGCAGCATTAAGGCTCTGCCACCTGTCATTATGGGAAACTTGTTCCCAGTTTTTGAAAACAGATTTAGCCAATGCTACTGATACCCCAATTGCTGGCTCCGGTCCTGGCATAGGGGAGATTGACCCCTCTTTCGCTAAAGCGTCCGAGATTTCATTTCCTTCTATGCCACAGTGACCAGGTACCCAGAGTAGTTCCACCGTATTGAATCTAGACATAGAATTCAAACGGTTTCTGCATTCCTGAACGATTTTCGAGGTGATCAAAGGACTGCTCAATGCCCTCAGTGCAGCTTGACTGTCACTGCAGATTGCGATGCGCCTGCCCTTCAACCGCTCGTCAATCACCCAGTTTGCCACCCTTAGGATCGCATAAACTTCGGCTTGAAAAACCGTTGCATATTGTCCCAAAGGAAAAGCCCAATTCTCGTTTTTATTCGAGAGGTAGACTCCGGCTCCAGAACCCTCTTCTGTTTTTGAGCCATCCGTGTAGAAGACTTCCGTATATCCCTCCACGCATTCCTCTGGGTCTTCCTAGTCCTCTCTACGCTTGAGGGTAACTACATATCTTCTACCAAACAGATGTATGGGGACACGAGAATCGGAAGGCATTGTAAGAACTGGATTCAGTCCTCCCAGTAACTCTTCCAATGCTCTGTGCCCCCCACATCCGTTGTTTTCCCATAGATCTAATCGAATTAGCCTATGAGCTGCTCTCATTGCAGTGCTTTGTATAAATATATCCAGGGGCTGCAAATTGAGTAGTGCATTCAGAGCTGCGCCGGATGTCGTGCTCATGGCACCAGTGATACCCAGACAAACAGTTCTTTGCAGTGCAGCTAGTTTACGGTGAAAACCTTTTTGTCTCACTTTAACCCACCACACTACGGATGCATATATGAACATCTGCCTAATGATGGCAACGTATATCCACATTACCACATGAGGCCTGAGTCCCCATGTCGAGGCAAAGGTCCGTCTGCACAGCCCATAAGCTGTGAGAGCTCGTTTCATCTTTACCTCTACATGTTTGTTCCAAAGAAGTTTTTTATCTAGAGTAACCCCCAGGTATTTCACTTCTTCGGAGAGTTGAAGGGTAGTACCCTTCATCTCAGGGAGGCAAAGTCCATCCAGTTTTCTCCTTTTTGTGAATAAAACCATTGTGGTTTTATTTAGATTAACTGACAAACCATGTCTAAGGCACCAGCTGTCTATCAAATCAACGGCACGCTGTATATTCCTACACACCGTTCCAAGATCCCGATCAACAGCAAGTACAGCCACGTCATCAGCATAAGCTTGAGCGTGTATTGGCAAATTTTGCAGTTCGCATAGCAGTGAGTCGATCAGCATACTCCACAGAAGCGGCGAAAGCACACCTCCTTGGGGGCAGCCCTTCGTTGCCTCCGTAGTCAGGTAGCGATCGACCCCTACCTCAGCGCACAGCAATCTTTGCGTTAGCATAGCATGGATCCACTTAAAGCATCATCAACACCATGCGCTCTGGCGGCATCACAAAGTTTTTGAAAAGGCGCACAGTCAAAAGCCCCTTCAATGTCCATGTCGCGTACTCACCATTCAAAGTTGCATCCTCTATCTTTGTGACCAAAGAATGAAGAGCAGACTCAAAGGACTTTCCACGTTGGTAAGCATGTTGGTTTTCACTAAGTGGGTGTGACCTAAGTGCTTTTCCACGAATGTGACGCTCCACCAGTCTCTCCAAACCTTTCAGCAAGAATGAAGTCAAGCTGATCTGTCTGAAGTTCTTTGGATTAGAATAGTCATCTTTCCCAGGTTTCGGTATGAAAACTACTTTAACCTGTTGCCAAGAAGTAGCCCAGAGCAAGACATCCTCGAAAAATATTTGTTAGAGGTCGCTCTAAATGCTCCATACCCTCCTTTAGCATTGCCGGATAGATGCCATCCATGCCAGGTGCTTTGAAATGTTCAAAGGACAGTATCGCAGCTCTCACCTTTTCAAGGGTAACAACCGCTTTCACAGTGTTCCAGTTCCTCTTGCAACACTTGCGTGTTGAAGGGGTTGCAAGAACCGTCAACTCTCCCCCTACCACTTCTCTCACCCGTTCCCCCGGGTGGTGTACTTCCAGGAGGGTCTGTACTGAGTCCAGTCTGGAGTTCGTGAAAGTACCGTCGGGTTTTCTAAGAGAATCCAACTTGGCCGACTCATCCCTTTTGAGGACTCTGCACAGCCTTGAAGTCTCCCTTTCGCCTTCCAGTTCCTCACAGTACGCTCTAAAGGAGTCTCGTTTCGAGCACCTCACGAGCCTCTTATATTCACGTTGTGAGTTCCTGAAATTTAACCAGTCTTCGTTCTTGTTACTTTTGCAAGCACGATTTAGAAGTCGCCTGGTTGATTTCCTGAGTTTTTGCAGTTCTCGGTTCCACCAAGGAACTGTTTTACCGCTTTGGCCTCGGGAAATAGGACAAGCCTCTTCATAACACTCTAAAAGTGTGTAGTTCAGAGTTTTCAATTCATCTTTCAGCACCAAAGGAGTCCTTAGTCGCCTAGGGAACTGTACTTTATTGCCAAGAAGTTCATTGAACTTTGCCCAATCCGTTTTCCTAGGGTTCCGTCTTTGTACTGCAGACTGTTCGCCCGCAATAGTCAGATTGAATTCTAGATATCGGTGATCTGACAGTGAGACCTCGTCTAGCACTCGCCAGTGTGTAATCAACTCTAACAATTTTGGGGTACAGATTGTTAGGTCAATTACTTCGCTTCTTCTCGGTCCCACGAACGTAGGGGCGCACGCCACGTTTGCAGTCATAAGACCAGCTGAAGTGATGAAATCAAATAGCTTCTCTCCTCTTGGATTGCATTTGCTACTGCCCCAACAAATATGTTGAGCATTCGCATCGCAACCTATTAAGAGTTCGAGACCACTTGATTCTGCATACGCCACCAGATCCCTAAGTTCTTGCGTCGGTGGAGGATACAAAGAATCATAGGGTAAATAAGCGGAGGCAACTATGATGTTTTTCCTCTCGCCATTTATCTGGTATTGTATGATGACCGTAGCTAAGTCCTGGGAACAATATTGTCTCAGCATAGTTGCCTCTAACCGTCTTGACATCAGGACGCAAGCTCTCGGTCTTATGGATCTTTCGTCGTAGAAGATCCTAGCCCCCTTTACTGATCCAATACCACAGATTCTGTTAAATCGAACCCACGGTTCTTGCACCAGAAAGATATAGGGGAAATCCTGTAGCTTTGTCATTCTCGCTGCCAACAGGTAGGAGGGAGCTTTGGCATGCTGCAGGTTGATTTGACCAATCTTTATGTTTTTCGACATAAACTTAGTCTATTGTCTTATAGAAAACAGTTAGAAGCGTATGCGGCAGTCCGCGTATGACGGGGTTTCCCCCACACCGTACCGCCAGAGACTCGATCCCCTCGTGATTGATTTCTCTGAGAAAAGCCGTACTTGGGAATACCGCAATTCCCATGTTCTCATCCACGAAAGATCTCACCTCATCCCGCAGAGCATTCGTCTGTTTTCTACTTAGCACCTTACTTGGTTTGCGGTGTCCGGGTTGCATAGATTCGATCACTCGAACTGGCATCAAGTCAGTTTCGTTCACGTCTCTGGCTTCCCTTCCTTCCGCCTGTTCCTTGGAAGGTGTAGGAGAAGTTACTAGCAGGTAGGATTCACTCTGTAGTCCCTTCCCCAGTGCGAGCCTCCATACGGGGGTTCCGCCCCTGTATGCACTATCCTCCGCGCACGTCTCCATTGTGGGAGAGCGCACCGAAGATGCTGCAATTTGCTCTATGTTGTGTAAGTCGAAGACCATCATTGTTATTCGCTCTCAAAATGGAGATGATGCCCTACAGTCTCCTGATATGACTGAATTTCAGTCTATATAGGAAAAAGTGGAGCACCATATGGTGACTTCCCCTGAGCACATTCAGACTCTGTTGGTCCAGTTCGAATACCAAGTTGAAGCCCTCCACGTTTGTAGATTGGTCCTTCCTGGCATTCATGAACTTTACCCTCCAGTGTCCAAAGTCCATGCCCGGGTTCTGTTCACCCAGCAAGCGGATGATGTCCTCTGCCTTCCTTCGAGGGCCTGGTAGCCAACATCCGACATGTTCTGTCCTGCGTAGCTCAGTGTTCACAATAGTGAACTTGGGCCGACCGCCGGAACTCAAAGTTGGGATTACCTGCTGGAGCCACTTTAAGGCAGCCTCGTCAGCGCACTCCAAATGTAGAAGCCCATCACGAAAACCTTGATCGTTAAATCGTGGCTTCGTTCCAGGCTCCATCATTTTCTTCCACAGGCATTCCTGGAGGATGGTAAATTGTCCCTCTGACATAAGGAGGAGGAAACTCCCACGGCAGCAGTCAGAACAGAGGCCGCAGCTTGCGCATACGTCCTCTTCCTTCCCGCCTTCGTGTTCGTATTCCTGTGGGAGGGACCAGCTTCATTGAGATCTCTCTCGCTGATTTGATCACCTCCCGGCACACCGGTCCTAATCCCCGCGAGACGCGTGGATGTAAGCCCTGGTGCGGAGCACAATAAAGCGTCGGCCACAGCAGATGTGTTGGTCTTACGCTTCTTGCGCGCATTACCGCTGACTGAAGAGTCTGGTGCGTCCAGTGTGGATCTTACCGGGGTTTCCAGTTTATCCCCACCTTCCGCCGGAGATTCCGCTACCTTGCGTCCGATTTCTCTGGGCGTTACCGCGCCTAGTGGTACAGCCACGTCCATGTCCTCATTCCCAAGGTGCTTCATCTTCCTTCGCAGTGCTCTCTTCTGCCGTCGGCTTAGGGCCTTTCCAGGTTCACGGTGTTCGGACCGCTTGGATCCATTTCCACATACTGGCGTTGAACCAGTAGCGTCCACGTCACCAGCTTCCCGTTCTTCCGCTCTTCCCAGTAAGGATGGCGGAGAAGGTTCTGACAGGCAGGATTCAGCCTGTAGTCCCCCTCCTTAGTGGCCGAAATTCCCTTCTGCCAGGCCTTTCTCTTCCGCTTGCGGGTAGATTTGGGCTGTAGTACCGCGGACGCGCCGGCCGTAGTCGGATTTCCAGTTTCTCCCAATTTGAGAGTTTCCGTACTTTCCTTTCTGGCTAACTTCGCCGTAGGCACTAAATGCAAACTTTCCACTGAGCCGGAAAGCATGCCTTCTACAGATTGCTCTATAGGCAAATATGAACGTGGTGAGGCCTCCAAAATCCGCGCCTCGGCCGCGACATGATTGCTCATGGTCGCGGGTGGATTCGAAGTCTGTGACTTCTTACCACTTGGAGAGTTTATATCCATTGTTTCCATATTCATATTTTTGGACACCCTTAGTGTAGTAGTAAACTACTACAGGCTCCCCCACCACGACAAGGTGGTGTCCGAGGGGGAAGCGAGTACTGAGTTCTTAAGTTCTCTTCTCTAAGACAGGAGCAAAAGGTTGCCCTGGTTGCCGCTCCAGAAGGCTCTTTGCCCATGCAGGGGGCGAATTGGTTTAAAAATGGGACGTTTGGGTCATGGTCAAAAAACAAATTTTAATTTATTTTTTTTTCCTTCTTTCAAGTGCTATCTAAAAGCATCTACTAACAGGAAAGTTTTGGTTTTTCAATTTCACATGAATTGTTTATTATCGTGACTATGCCGAGAGGATTCTTTTGTGAAGGGCTGCAGAACATGATGTCCCAATGGCTGAAATTTCGAAATTTTTAAAAAAAAATTTCACAAAGTACTTGTCAAATATGTTTAAATAAAATATTTCATTCGATATATAAAAAGATCGTAAACATATACTCGCTTTAATCCTTTAAAACTCAGCTAACTCCTTAAGTTTATCTTAGAAGTTGGCATCACCACTTAATATAAGACCCAATTGTAGAAAGTTTGAAGGCAATTCAAATATTACTAACAAAATTATAAAGGGTCCTGTTGAGAAATGGGCAGGGGTTCTTGGTAAATGGACGGCATGAGGACGTAAGTAAGTTAATCCGACCAAAACAAATACGTGTCTGTCTCTATTGGCACCCTAACTGGTCTGATGTCAAAAGCTGCGGCTTAGAACATAAACGAGGAAAAAAGGCTGTAAACTTCTCTATTTTGGTAGTCCACACACCCAATTCGGTATTGGCATTGGCATCTCAGACGGTTTACGTGATGCCCATAAAGAAGTCGAACGATTTGATGACCGGCTGATGAAGCTCACCATTATATCAGCTGATCGCACTATTCATTTCTTCACCGCGTACGCACCACAGAAAGGTCGACCTGGTTCCGAGAAAGATGCCTTCTGGCAACTTCTCGATGCAAAGACGTACAATGTGCCTGCTCATGACTATATCTTCATTGCCGGCGACCTTAATGGTCACGTGGGTGAAAAGGTAGATAGTAGTAGGTGCCATGGGGAAAAGGGTTTCGAGCGCGCAGCGTATAATCGATTTTACGGATACCCATGACCTTGTACTGATGAATACATGGTTCATAAAATAATTGGCTCATCTTCCTATATTTTATAGTGATGATGACGCCCCAATAAAGATCCATGAAAAAAATGCCTCTACCACAAGTTGCTCGATGATAAAACGCCCGCCAATTGGCAAATTTATAAGAATGCCAACCGGAAAGCAAAGAAAGCGATCGCTGTCACCCAAGCGGACTATTGCAAAAATCTTTACGACAAACTGGACACTCGGGATAGCGAGAGGGATTTCGACTTGCTAAAAGCCGACACAAACGCACACAGGATATCGAACACTTCTGTGGTGTTAAGGAGAAGAATGGTACCGTGCTTACCGACCATGGAGCCGCGATGGACAGATGGCGAGAATATTTTGACCAGATTTCAACTAAAGAATTTGTTCATCCTCCACTTCCAAAATCATTGCCTATATTTGGAGCAATTGCACCTTATATCGAGAAAGTAATAAAACGAATGGAATTATGGAAAGCAGCAGGATCTGACGACATTGCATCTGAGCTCTGGAAAGCGAAGTGAATTCTTTAATTGCGTTATTCAGGAAAGTACCACAGTTCCAAAATGGATAAAGAAAGGTAGCACAGTACAATGATTAAATTACCGTTCGATCCGGTTACTTTCCCATACTATGAAGATTTTTGAACGCATTCCTGAAAACCGTACCGTGATTCAACAAGAACTGCGGAACTAGTGACGCAATACCTACTGCGCGGTTACTCATGGAGAAACACCGTGAGAAGCATTACCCTCTTTACATTGCATTTCTGGATCAAGAGAAAACGTTTGACCGTGTAGCACACGTACTCATCTGGTATGTTTTACGACAACGCTTAGTGATAGAAGAACTCGTGCGCTGGGTTCAATTGCTCTACCACATCCGAAAAGTAAAGTTTGAAGAGTGACCTATGTGCAGATGATGTTTTCCTAGCATCTAAAAGCAAAAATGATCTCGAGCAACTAGTCCAAAAATGGAATGATCGCCTCATGCAACACGGTCTGAATCTGAATAAAACTGAATTTTTTATGACTGATCCCCATGAAACAGGCACAATCACTGTCAGCGGCAGTGATCTGCCAAGAACTGAGTGATATAAATATCTCTATTAGCCAATGGAGAACTGCTTTATAAAATTGCTTCACTCATTAACACGACCTGGATGAAGTAGCGTTCTTTGTGAACGACGCGACGTATCAACGAACGTGTCAAATCTGAAATTTATTGTTATGTCGTCTGTCCTGTCGCTCTCTATGGTTCTGAGTGTTGGCCGACTCTAAAAGACAGTAGACGACGTCTTGCGTAATGGAGACGAAGATGTTGCGTTAGATTAGTGGCGTGACACGTTTAGACCACATCCGAAATGTGAATATCCGCGATCGATATGGGGTTGCGATATGTGTTTTACTCCACCCCCAGAATTTAGTTTCAATCTGTTATTCCTTTCAATCATCCAGCACAAAGTTTGAAAATCTCAAAGGGCAGGTCAGGTGAAATAAATACGCAGGGAAGATTTTCCTCCATCCATTTTAGATGGCCGCATTCATGGCAGTCGATCAACAGTAGCACGATAAAGAATAAGGCATTTATTGACCGGAGACAATTTCAGGTAGCACGTCCTATATTCCGAGACTCAGTTTGAGCTTTTATTTGTGAAACGATGGAATGGAAAATTACGTTTGTATTAAATAGAGCGAAACCATATTTCTTCCCCATGGTAAGAGCTTTGAATGTATTTCCCACAAAAAAAAAACTTAAACCCGTTTCGACATTTCTAATAAGTCAGCTAACTTGGATTTTACGTAAATGAGATGTTATCTAAGATTAAAAGGGAGACTCTCACTAAAACCTCTTCCTCATATGTCAAGTCAACCCAAAGAAATACCGTCTCACCTTGTTCAAATATAAAAATAAACTTGAGAAATTTATGGCTTATTAATTCCGTCCGAAATCATTTCTATGCAAATCTCCTAAGAACTTTACTTTTCCACGGTAAATTTTATCAATCATAATATTGTCAATTATTTTTTATAATCTCTTCCATTTATCTTGAAGGTCCATATGAAAAAATGCACAAAAAGATGTTCCCGTCTTCAAAACCGGATTAAATTGTTTTGATTAACTTGGAAAAGTCAGCGTTAAAACATTATCGAGATGAGAAGTTGTTTATAGATTAAAAATGCCACAACAAGCGCGGGGAGCATATCTATCCTAATAAAGCAATTATTTTCAAATTTAAGAGATATAAATGTGACCATTCGGTGTCACTAAAACTGCCAGATTTAAGACCCGTGTCGATGACGATCCCCTCGAAATAATTCCATAACAAGTTTAACTAGATTTCTGGATTCGGTGGTCGATGAAAGAAATCAAAATCACAATCCATGCCTGGCAAAAATTTCCAGGTGGGGAAGAAATAGCGCTTTTTATAATTGATCTAAAATTCATTGAAGGAGGTCATTTGGATCATATTAAAATGTCTCGTGTGCCTTTCCGTGAGACTCGTTTGCATATGAACAGCAGAAATTATTATTAATTGGCGTCAGAGGCTAGAAAAATGGCTACCATAATAGTAGACGAGGTCTGGCCCGGGAAATAAAAGCGGCTTTGAGTGAATTTGTTAAAAGATAAAGTGTTCATCAGCTAAACTCACAAATGAGATGTCTTGATTGGTTTCAGTTTCTGGCTTTGGATGAAACGTCTTTTGTTAGCTTGGAAAGTATTTCCTTTCATAACGAAAGCATTCAAAGTATTAACCGTAGATAACCAGCGATACTGAAATTTGAAGTGTTCATTTCCGAAGATAATAAGACAAAATTGACTTTGCAATCTAAAAGCAATGTCTGCAAGGCGTATGTACTTGTTCAAAAAACAAATGTTGCATACAGAAATTTACACTCTATCTTGATATCCCTGAGAACAATGTCTGGAAGAATTTTCCAATGGTAAGAACAGGAATCTGGAATAATAAACCTCAGCTAGTTCAAAGTAAGAGCAATCATTTTTTCAGTTCAAATCCTAGGAGATTTTGCTTTTCTAGTTTGGAGAAAGTAAAGCACTAAAGTGAAAGAAAACCAAAGGAATTTGCAAAGCAAAATAAACTTTGCTTCAGTGACTACCAGATATGAGACGTGATGGCGATACGACAGGGAAGAACGCCAAAAGAAGGCAAAAGGAATCTTCTGTAAAAATCTAATCCTTTTGGAAGAAAGGAATTCGTTGCCGATGTTAGTGGTATTACGGTGAATGCTTTGGTGCGTTTTTCGTTGGAAAGTTTTTATTTGTGATTTTTTAAATGTAACGGCGGAAATGTTAGGAATCTTTATTTTCCCTTCTTTGGAAAATAGGCTTGATAACTTCAAACTTTCGTTTACGAAAGTACAAAACGACTAACAAGGAGAGTTTTTTTAGTTTGCTTGGATACTATTTCAAACGGCGTTGTAGTTTTTTTTAGTTTGGGTGGGTGGAGCCACCGCTTCCTAGACCCCCTATTCTCTCACAAAAGCTTTAGTCTTCGGACAAGTATTAAAATTTCTGCGTTCGGCTGTCAGAGTAGATTCGACAGTGAACAGCCTTATTTTAAACGCTCACTCTAGTCCCTCTTCATTACCGGCGAGGTTCGAATGTTCTCGTTTCGTTCAGTCGTCCAAGTTTTAGTACTGGTTGTATCTTCACAAAAGCTGGCCTGATGTGGTGCTCCTATTTAGTGTTGATAACGCTGTCCATCTCGGAACAGATTCCAGTGGCGGACAAAAATGGCGGAGATCGACTGATTCGTCGGTTAAGATTATTACAGAAGTATAGTATTGGGACTTGAGCAAGCAAAAGCTGTGTGTAAGGTAAATTGGCGGGCTGAATCCAAATCAGCAGCCCGTTTAAGGTTTTGTGCGAAACAAAACCTTATTAAAATTGGTTCAATGTCTGTCTGTCTGTCACACCCGATTTACTCGGAAACCGCCAAATTGATTGTCATAAAATTTGGTGAGAAGATGTGGTATGTGTGTCCCTTTACATGCAGCGAGTGGCGTTTTTGAAATATACCGGAAAACCCTCCTTGAGCTCATCCCAAAAGTACGAAGTTTGATAGTATAGGCAATAATATACGACATAATTCTGAAATGTTTGAAAGAAATCCGACTATTATTAACAAAGTTATACAAGGTCAAAGTTTCGCATTTCACGTAAATTTATGGCACAGTAAGATGGGTATAACGTCATCTTCACACAAGTGGAGTAATTAATATAAAAGACATATGCGTCCCTGGTTACCAGCGGTTTTTAATGTACGTACATATATGCTTTTGTACAGTAAAGTGGAAATGCGTTAAATGTTAAATCAATTTAGATACGCGCATATACACTTACCAGAAAAAGTCTGCGTACCCCTGCCTTCAATAAAATCGTACTGTTAAAAAACCAACACGAAATAAAATTTCTCCAAATTTCGTTGAAGTTAGTAATAAGTGTAACTTACCTAAAATATTATTTACAGGCAGAATTTTTATTAATTGCACTTTAACTGTTTTTGATAAATGCTTACATTTTACAACAAACATAGAAAATAATAGTTTTAAAATTAAAAATTAATTAAAATGTTTTCTCGGATGAAGTTTTCTTTCACTCTTCTATGAGAATATTTCTCAGCATTTCTTTGCTGATTATATTGTATTGACGAATCCCTCTCTCGAGTGAGTCCTATAAATGTTCAATAGGATTAAGGTCTGGAGGTTGTGGAGGAGTATGAAACTGTTTTGGGGAATTATACAGTAACGAGAGCCTCATAACTTGGGTTGTATGCTTGGGAGCATTATCATGTTGAAAATAGTAACCCTTACTCAAGTCAAGATTTCGCGCACTTTCCCCGAGATTATTCATTAAAATATTAAAGTAAGTTAGTCTATCCATCGTTGATGGACACAAACACCCCCTAACCATTATTCCGCCACCACCGTGTTCCACTGTTTAGAGTAAATTTTCCTTTTTTGGAGTGCTGACCCTAATTTCCCCTATACATTTGGTCGTCCTTTTATTCCGAAAATAAAAAATTTACTTTCTTGTGAAATCAAAACATCTTTCCAAAACGATTTGGACTTTTTTTGATTATGGAACGAAACGAAAGGTGTTCGCCACGCGACTCGTCCACGGTAGCCTTTTTAAGTATTTTCCTGATGGTATCCGGATAAATTTGCTTAATTTAATAATGACTTTTTTCTTGTTAATGGGAAATTCTATTCCTTTATTTGCCATTGCAATAAAAAGGTTTATTCCACAATATAAACTTTACACAAACTTTCTAATCACGTATGTATAAATGTATAAATGAAAACCAATTAATAAAAGAGGTAGGATAATTTCAGGAATGCGCATTTAAAGCGTCATATTCCGGGGAATTCTCTAATTCGATGAGAGTACGCAGACTTTTTCTGCATTGATTTTGTATGTTTCGTGGGAAAATTACAGTTATCTCAGATAATAATAGCCTTTTCAGATCTCTCAGCGAATGCCAGCGTTCAGACAGTGCAGCTTTCGCTGATGGAAGCGAAAGAGTATTGGGGTGGACTTCTGGGCTACCCGCCCAGTATGCTGAGCATACTGAGCGGATCACCGCAGAAGGCACCCGCCGTGCCAATACGCAAAAGAATTTCCCGATCACTTGCCAGTAACATCAGAAGTACCGCAACGACCCATTTTAGGGCTTACCTTACATAACGGCTAACGTTCCCATTCCTGAGACCGGCACTTATATTATCCAATATGCGGCTGAAATTCTTATAATCGCGTCAAACCTCCGTTAGGGTAACAAGGCTGCCAAAGCAATAGAGACATATTTGCTACTTATCTGCAAATATTTCCGCTATTGTGGCATTGGAATAAATCGTGTACTTTCAGGGGACTATCTAGATACTTAGGATTAAGAAGTATTCATGAAAATGCTAAACGCTTGAAAATTAAAGCTGAAAATACAACAGTGAGCAATTCACAGACGATCAAATACTTGGTAGTTAAGTTTCACGAACTCGTCAAGTTTAATCGACACCTACGAGTAAGGCACGCGTTGCAGTTAGCAAGATTTACTGTCTCCTTCGCAAGAAAATAGGTCTTAATGCCAAAGCTAAACTGATTCTCTACAAGACCCTGATAACACCCACCATCTGTTACGAAGCACCTACGTGGATCTTCTGCTCCAACCTTACCATCAATACCACCAGCCTATCTTATAACTAGAATACTAGAAAGGTCGGGAAAGGGGGGGTATTCACCCCTACCAGGATAAGCACAAATTGCTGTAATGTGCGATTTTATATAGTGGTTATAAATAATTTTAAGTATCCTACGTTAGAATTAATCATGTAAATAGTGGGTTTTTAGGTAAGTAAAATAAAAACATTCTCATGATTTTAGTGAGAGCGTCTTTTTTTAAATAAACTTAATGTTTGATACTATAATTTAAAAAAAATGTCAAAATGAAACACATAGTAAAGTAAATTTACATAGGAGGTCGAGTAGGCCAAACAACCACCCATTGAAATAGAATAACTTAGCGAAGTTCAACTTAAGCTAGAAATAAGCTACCAATGTTTAGACGAAAATCACTATTGAAAAATGAAAACTAAAACTAAACCCGGAGAAGCACTATGCAATCGCGTAAGATGCTTCAATTGACCCCTACATCACTGTAAACTATTGGACTAACAAAAAGGCTACCCAATCGTTGCTACTTTGAATGCCAATACTCTAAAGTGGTGATTTACAGAACTGAAGGGTTGATCGGCATATTTTACATCATAAAGTCATTGACATCAACTAAAACGGAAAACCATGTATCTGACAATATCTGTAAATTTCAGATTTCATCTCATTTTCTCTGATCTAAGAGCCCCGTGTCGAGGCGAGGATAATACATGAAATGTCAGATGAGAAGATACATATGAAATCACTTTGTTATAATCTCCCTTAGAGCTCTAATGTATGTATGTAGTCAGCACTGAATATTTTAGTCTGTACTTTCAACTCCATATATCTAAGTTTCGTGTATGTCACACACGTCACACTGGCACATATGCCTTATGCCTTCGGGAAAGAACTGCGCTGAGATAATATTCCAATATGTCATTTTATCGAGATAATGTGATGTATGTCTGCCAGGACTACTCGTCTGTACTCCATTGGTTTGCTCTACACTCCTCCGAGTCCTGATGCCAAGTCTCCTGATGCGATTTTGCATTTTTTATAGAACTTCACGAGAATATTGTCATATGGATGCGATTTACTGTCGAAAGGATTAAAATGATTCAGATTGAAGTATTCGAGAATGTACTTAAACGGAAGAAATTTGAGTGACGGTAGAAGTCTGGTGTTGAAAATATTATAAAATACATGCATTTGGATTGAATGGAATCCAAAAGAGGGGTTTGGGAAGACATGTCTTTGAGAGATCGGTATGACTTCAGCGTCGTGGAAGGGTAGTCACAACTAATAAATAGCTTTACTTATCGTATTATCAAATTCCAATTGCTTGGAACTTTTCATAAACAACCGTGATTGGATTCCAATGTCAATTGACTATCTTGGATTGAAAGCAGTTTGCTTTGGTTTTCTTTATTAATTATTTCGTATTTTGAAAACGGCTTACATCCGCAGTATTTCTGTTGCAATCTACATAGAACTCACCTTGCTACAGGGCACAAAGATGGATATCGCCGATCCCAAAGTTTCCAACGTAGATAAATTAACTGCAAACAAATACTCAATTTGATTTGGCTTCTTCCACCCTTAGATGCAAGCCTATTCATTGTGTTCAGTAACAAACGATACTGTATTTGTTTAAAGAATTAGACTTAATGCACGGCCATTCCGTTCAATGATTCGTGCGTCAAATGGTTTATCGCATCCTGGAAATGCCTCATACAAGGAAAATTCGGTGTGTCACAGAACCTCATTAGCGCGAAATGATAGAGGTGTATTCGATTTCCACCTGAGCCGCTACAACGATGCCAGCGCTCTAGATGAAGTTTTCTGTTCGGCGGTTGACAATTCTGATTTCACCGCACATTTTGCAGGATTTCGAACGCATTCATCAGCAAACATACTGTATGTACCAGAAATGATAGGAGTTTGCAAAGTTCAGGAAAACAACACGAGTAACTTTCAGTGAATCACTTTCCTAGGCTATTCGGGTCCATAAATGTTATTTTAAAAACTTTCGACATTTTATTCATTTTTCTCAAAATAAACAAAAGTTAACTGCGGTATCTTCCAGAGCAGTTGCGTCTGCTCTGCTGGTTTGGAAGCGTTGTGCCCCTAAGAGCTTGTATTCTCAAATGACACGTAGATGTTGATCATTCCCTTTCTGCATCACAAGACGGAGGTGAGGCATCGCCTGCACAGTAGTTGAAAGAAATTGTAGTTGATTTAACGTTGTACTATAGTAAGAGGGAGATGCTTTCACTGAAAGTTGAAGTGTTCCTTTACGATGGATCTAGGTTGCTTAGGCTCAACTTATTCACTTCTCCATTGTTACATCTACTACATGAAGCAACAGTACTATATGTCAAATCCTCACTAATCCGACGTATTGGACCTATCCCGGGAGAACATAGCTCTGTAGCTACGCTACGCCTTATTAGAATTAGAATTCTGGCCCGTTTAGAGTTTTTCCAAATTTCCTGACCTAGACCCAGGGTATCCAGACGTGTGCGAGCCGGGTTTATCTAGTCTTCGCGTACTAGTTTAGAGGTCGCTTGGTTGCCGGACAGAATAGCAATGTTCTGTTTCTTATGGCGAATATTTCCTTAAAAAATATGCTAGTGTGCTTATCCATTGATTCAAAGTACGTGTGCCCGATCTCTTTCTGTTATAATGGACCGTCAGAGTAGATAATCAGGTGCTGTTTTATGCCGTAGGTTAAACCCACGTTTTTTCAGTTTGTCCTGTTGCTATATCGTGTTTTAAACTTCTTGTCGAAATGAAGCTTGTCATGCTACCACTTAGTATCAGTAATTCGGATACCACCTAGAAAAAATGTCAATTTTCCTTCGATTTAGGCAGCTCTTCGTCTAGTTAATACTTTTGGACATTTTGGAGATTGTCTTCGTTGCCTACATGTAAAAATTGAAAGGAACCAATCTTGGAAGGACTTCTAGGGATGCCGCTGAGCACATCCTCCTTAATAATAATCGTTGTCGCGATATTTCAATTTGGATCAGGGACTTGAAGTGCGTTAGAGTATTTCCTTCAAGACCGTATGAATATAGTACCCTGTAGGAGGCAATGTAGTCTCTATTGCGCTCGTCCGCGATTATTCGCAGCTGAGTCGACTGGTGCCCGACGTCAAATCACAATACAAATCCCACTACCACCAGTGAGATTTGAACTACGTTCTCTAACCACTGAGCCATCCGGACACTTATCATCATTGCCTCAGTGATTTACAAGCCAGTCTTTCAATTTTACGTAGTGTTGTGCTGTGCTCGGTTCGGTTTGACCAGATTACCGCCCCACAGGTAACTATTTTCCTTGCTTTTGCAGTGTATATGCAGCGTTGTATTTTGGAGGTACACCCCCATTCCTTCTCCAATAGTATTTGTTGGCTCTGCTAGAAGTTCGTCTATGACTATACTTTACATATGCGGTGATAGTACCCCACCTTGTGGCCAATATTGAGTAGTGGTCATGACAATAGAATTATTTTCTGTCGGCACTTCCATTCGCCTACTCTCTTTCATTCTACCTATCCAGGAGACTAGGGCAAGGCATGTGTTGTTGAAAGCTTCTGCGACGTAAAAAAACACAAATGCAAACAAATGCCGACGAATACGATTCCATCACATCGAGAGAGAGCTGACAACTCTACACGAAAAACAACTTGTTACGAAGCCACAACAGGAGCCTCAGACAGGACTAATAACACAACGACGAACACGGCAACGACAACGGAGTAACGATTTGCGCATTTTCTAATGGAACGTGCGCTCACTGTACAGAGATGCAGCTGGCAAGCAGCTAACCGATACCCTGTCCCAATATAGGACTGATGTAACAGCGTTGCAGGAGACACGTGGGACAGGGACCGGTTCCCTGGAGAAGAGTCGCTACACTATATATAATAGTCGCCATCCAGCAAACCAAGTGCTCGGAGTACGTTTCTAAGTCAACCAAAAAATAAAACCTGCTGTTATCGGCTTTGAAAACATAAATGAACGGCAATGCACTCTGCGATTGCGATTCAAATTGCAAAATATAAGCCTCATTAACGTTCATGCCCCTACAGAGGAGACTGCAGGGTCGGAGAAGGATACCTTCTACGAGGCAATAGAACGAACCCAAGAAGCCTGTCCCAGATACGATATCAAAATCATGCTTGAGGATATTAACAGCCAAGTAGGGACGAAGTCCGTATTCAGGTGAAACGTTGGGTCCCATAGCTTACATCAAAATACAAATGATAACGGACCGCGTATTATTTAATTAGCATTGCCACTCAAAATGGTTGTTGGAAGTATTTGGTTTGCGCGGAAAGTGGCCCACAAATAAACGAATTGGTTAAATATGGAGGCGACCAATTACAGCAAGTGGTTCATCAACTTGTACTCAAGCTGTGGGACAGCGAATCAATGTCTGACGACTGGCAAAGGAGCATTATCTGTCTCATACCTAAAAAGGGAAATATCACACAGTGCAGCAATTATAGAGGTATAACGTTGCTGAGTACCATCTATAAGATATTCTCCACTATCTTGCTAGACCGGATAACCCCATACGCCCACAACATCATTGGCCGATACCAAAGAGGTTCTGCTCCATGCAAATCAGCAGCAGATCAGATTTTCTCTTTGCGGCAAGCGATGGAAAACTGTTGGAATATGGACATCAGTTGCACATCTTTTCATCGCCTTTAAGGCCACCTATGACAGTATAGCTAGGATACAACTATCCACGGCTGTGATAGAATTCGGTATCCCGACGAAATTTATAAGACTGACTAGGCTGACCCTGACCAATGTGCGAGGCCAGAAAAAAGCAGCAGGATCACTCTCAAGATCATTCGACATCAACAACGGTCTACGACAAACGGATGCTCTGCCATGCGTCCTTTTGATGTAAATGCGGCGGGAATGATCTTCTTTCACCCAACCATTGGCTTATGCCGATGATATCGACATCATGAGAAGAACCACCCGACACGTACAAACTGCCTTCACCCAGATCAGATTCACTCGAGTATCGCGAGATCTTGGGTTGCACATCAATGAAGGCAAGACAAAATATATGGTGGCAACGTCAGCACCGAAAACCACCCAATAACATCAAACAGTACTGGTCAAACGGGAAGAGTAAAGATAGGAGAATACAACTTTGAAACCGTTGATAATTTCTCGGTCGAAAATCACAACCGATAACAGCTACGACGATAGAAATCCAGGCACGGTTTTTGTCAGCTAACAGAACCTATTACACCTTACAAAAACTCTTCCGCTCGAAACGTCTCACCATAGGGTCAAAGCTCTTACTGTAAGACAATGATCTTGCGAGTCCTCATGTATTCCTCGGAGACTTGGGTTCTTAGTAAGAAGAATTGCAAACTCTTGGCGGCGTTCGAGAGAAGAATCCTCAGAAGAATTTTTGGCCCCCTACATGAGGATGGATGATTCCGTAGCCTATATAACGACGAAATTTATGAGCGATACCATGACCGTCCGGTTGTGGATAAAATCCGGCTCAATAGGTTACGGTGGGCGGGTCACTTAATCCGTATGGATGAGGATGATCCAGCTCGGAAAGTCTATAGGGGCAACATTTATGGTAGAAAAAGAAGACGAGGCAGACCCTGCCTGAGATGGAGCGATGGCGTAGGTCAAGACGCCAGACAGCTTTTAGGGATATCGAATTGGTGGACTTCGGCGCAAAGTCGGGATATCGGAGGTTCCTTATTAAGGCAAGCCCAGACCGGATACCGGTTGTTGCGCCGTTGATGATGATAAAGTAGTGCTGGGAAGATGCCATTTTCTTCAAGTGATTTCTGTGACTTTCCACTGCCCAACTTACTCTAGGTTCCAAACGTACCTCGTTTGCTAGTTTTCAATTCTCCTTCTTTCACTGAATGTTGTTGGGGGTGGGAATGCAGATGGCAATAGATGCCGTAGGTGTAAAAGCTTTGGAACACACAATAAGAGTGTTGAGCGCATTGTCGATTCTGCCAACATTCCCGACCTAATACTTTATTAACCAGATAAATCATTTTCCTAAATTTTGCGGTTGGAAAACACGAGCTGACCACATTCTTATAAGAAGCCAACATTTTCTCACCATTATCGACGGGAAAACTATTCTGTATGAGACCATCGCACTTCAACATTGACCGTTGATTGCTAATATGAGGAGCACATCGGTCGACTTGTTGTTAATTAAATTGCGGAAATTTTGCCAGAAAAGATCGGCAAATAGGCCTAACAGCTCCCGGGGTCACCAATGGTTCATCAGCGGAATACTTGGCCCTGGAATGACTATGTCAAAACGAAGGCCCGTGAGAAGAGACGCCTCTATCATATCATTGGTAAAACGGTGGCCAATAGCAAGCTTATAAGAATGTCAACGGCGAAGTAAAGAAAGGAATAACTGTTACTCAATTAGACGACTATAGTCAGATTACTGAGGAGGAACTCATGAATTCCATTGCTCTACCGCCATTCCAAAAGTAAAATTTGAAGTGTGACAGGTACATCAGAACCGCTTCGTGTTTTCGTGGTGCCCATCGTGGTATGGATGTATGGTATAGCGAACTGTGGTATGGAATTGTTTCAAACATCAGAGCGACTTGGATGAAGTGACGGTCCTCAACTGGTGTTTTTGTGGTCAACGCATGAATGTAATTCTCAAATCCGAAATCTACCACGCGGTGCCCACCTAATTTCTCCTTAGGGTTCAGCGTGCGGACCAATCATCGAAAACAATGAATGGTGCCTCTCGGTATTAGAGACAAAAATGCAGCTTTAGATTAGTTATATAGTTATATTATAATATTAGTTAATCACGCTGCGATGACATCCGAATTGAAGACATCTGCAATCTATACTGGGCTGTCTCCATCTTGGAGGGGCATCTTCGGTTGTATGGATATAATATGCGCAAGCGGAAATTCACTAGTTAAAATTTTCCTGAAGTTTAAACTCGATTGGAAACAAAAGCCAAATGATGCCACGCCAGCTTAGTACGCCAGATGCCAGATGGTTTGGAAGTTTGACAAATATGTTCCAGACGAGCCAACGTCGCTCCTGAAAAGAATAAAGAAGAAGACGGACAGAAGAAGAAGAAGCTGCACTACTTTGCCCGCAAACCAGGTACTCAACTTTCGCATCTTTTTTAGAATCATCCTTGTCCATCCCCCAGTATGGGTGGTTCCTATTTTCTCACGCAAAAATCCATTCAGTATTGTGCATTGCGTTATATACTATTCCTATCAATTAATGTAGGAAGCCTCAGTTGAGTTTATTGGCTAATATACATTTTTACCAATTTCTATGGGATTACTCAAAGAAGAGTAATTCTTATATAGTTTGCCCAAGCTTGCTATGTCCTTTAAATCTCTAGCACCGACGATGCCTTACGAATTGTTTTGGGAGATTAGAAGAATCCTTTTACCAACTTCCGGAAGGAAAACAAGTTTTGCACTCGTTTATGCGCTGGACGTACATCCGAAAGTTGTACTACCCCTGACTATATTCAATATCGAACCTAGGAGAGAAATAAAGCCTCTTTGAAGTAGTCTTGCCTGAAACCGCACCTCGTGCCTTACTGGTGTTGTCAGCTCCAAAAATGACTCACGCCAGACTTGCTTTTGTTTTACGGTACGGTACGTTTTGAAATAGAACTAGCAAGATCTCGAAGGATTTCATCAGTTAACATTCACAACGGCCAAACCGCTAAACACTAATTCTTACCCATTCCAATGTCTAGAAACCAGATACTTCGTTATCAATTTCATTTGTAAATTTCCAAATCTCTGGTCTGGTTAATATAGCTAACGAAAAGTAATAAATTTATTTATTATTCCTAAATAAAAGGACAACCAAGAATCTTACTTGGTAATTGATGTAGTGATGTCGCTAGTATAGTACATATATGTATATCTAGTCTGGGAGCTATTTTCAATGGAATCACTTGCTTGACTTGAAAAAGGTTCTTTTAAAATTTTGACGGGGCTTTCAGCTTCTTCCTTCAATGAAACTGTTCATTCAGCCAATATTCCGGACTTCCGCCACCGACTTAATAAGAGTACCCTCGAGTGCAGAATTCATCGGGACCAGTCTAAATGTTAGATATGCCTTTTGTGTTAGATGTTTGAATCCTCAGGCGAATTCTAAATTCGATTGTGCATCTAGTCCTCTATTTGCTTCGTTACATGTGTGCGTACGAGTACACCTCTCTCCAGCAGTGATATTTCGAATATTCATGGTATTTAGCCATCTATATTGAAACCGCTTCAGAACGTATATTTTCCTATGTAAGTCCGTCTGTAATGGACATTCTACCGAATGGGGAACTAATGTCTGATACCAACCGAGGTACAAACCTATCAGAGAATTTCGGATTTTGTCGAGTATTGCCCAGCATACAACGTGCTTGCTTTCACATCGAATTTAATTTCGTTAAACTTAATTCCATCAGGTTCTATTATGTCATGATCCTGCATAGAATAGGCCGGGATGCTCTTATCCCACTATCATAATTAATGCCGGTGCCATGTTGTCGTTGCAATGTGTTTGCCAATTTTCGGGCCATCATCTATGCTTTTGATTCTAATGCGGAAATTCGTCAATCACTCGGTTCTATTTTAGCTCAGAGTTGGAATTATGTCACAATCTGTAGACGTCCTTTGCATTACTTCCTCCATGATTTATTTATTTCATTAGCGATTCTATAATTTTTAAAATGGATAAAATTTTATCCCATTTAGAATAATTTAACTACGATTTTCGCCCGATTAGAATAGAAAGTTGTGGAATTTCAGCTGTTTGGACAGTATAGGGCTACCGTTTGAATGCAAATCTATTTGCTCAAGTCGATTAATCTGAAAATATTATTAGCGCTGGCGGTTTCGTAGTGTAATACGGGCAATTCGGTGCCCATAAAATAGGAGGAGCCCAACCGCACGCAGTGGATGGATGGTTTTCCGGACGTACCAATCGGTACTTAATTACTTTTCTCTCTTCAAAATTGGTGTCTAGTTTTTCAAATAAAGGGGCGGGCCCCTAAAACCTTCGGGGGCAACCTTTCTTTCATTCAACACATCTTTGGTAATAAATATTTGCCTGTTTGGATATCTCATTTAAATTCAGTTTCACTATTTTCATCTATATTACATTCTGCTGTAAAAGCGTTTAGTTTAACGGGGTTTAGCTGTTTGGGTGAAAAAATGGATTAACTTATCAAGCTTATCAAAAGGTAAGAAAAAGTGCCACAGCAGGAGAAAATATAGGCACCTATCATACGTCCACTTTCTTCAGATTCATTTGAGTTAACTCGAAGAAACAAAAAAACATGGAGAGAATTTCTCCGCGAAATTACCAAAAAGGATAAAGAAATGGTGGCTATCAACAGACCTATTCAAATTGTGGGTTACTCCTGGATGAATTTAATGCATCCTCTATGAAACATGGAAAGACAAGAATTTTGCATATCGCACACTATAGGGTTGATTTATAATTGCAAACTTTAAAGCAGCAAACGCTAGAAGTGGCATCTGAGAAATATTCCCATAACTGGTTTGACTTTCATGAATGCTACAAAATCGCAAATACTTCGTATAAGCTGTATACTATAGATACATGTAAGCAGTTATATGATTTGGAGGCATACGATGCACTCTCTGGACCAGGAGTTGATGTCCGTATTCATGGAGGATCATAAGTATTTCCCGGTGACTAGCCGATTTGTCGTCCTGATGCCTGAATGCGCTAAGTCGTGAACCGCGTGGAGCACTACCCTGCGATAGGTGGCCAGAATGTATGGCCGGGATCCCTTTTTCGAGAATTCGCAGCAGATAGAGAGATTCGAGCCGAAGATAGGCAACTCCCGAAAGTACTTGGAGTTGGATTTGAAGCTCTGAAGTGCTGCGT
Source organism: Hermetia illucens (assembly GCF_905115235.1). NCBI lineage: Eukaryota > Metazoa > Arthropoda > Insecta > Diptera > Stratiomyidae > Hermetia > Hermetia illucens. Next base: position 150,673,616 of record NC_051849.1, read on the forward strand.
CATCCTCCTGCGCCTTGGCAATAGACGAGAAGTCGAGTGAGGCGAGGATGTTAACTTCGTAGAAACGTAACAAAGAGTCAGCAACTGTATTGACCTTGCCGGACACGTGCTGTATGTCGGACGTGAACTGGCTTATAAGACTCAGGTGTCGAAGCTGACGAGGGGACACTTTGTCGGGCTTTCAAAGCATATGTGAGAGGCTTATGGTCCGTGAACATTGTGAACGACCTGCCTTCTAGGGAGAAGCGGAAGTACTTAATGCTCAAGTACGCGGCGAACAGTTCTCGATCTCAAATGCTGTGATTCCGTTGAGCTGGGTTTAACTGTCTAGAGAAGAAGCTCAACGGCTGCCAGCCTTGGTGAAGAGCAGCACCTACTGCGATGTCAGAGGCATCGAGAAAAACGGCTAGGGGTGCATCTTGTCGAGGAATTGTCAAGAGTGTAGCATCAAACGCGCGGACAGCCTCTTCAGACCACACATTCTCTCCTGTGTCTTTTGCTTTAGGGTGAGTCAAGCACGTGTTCAAAATGAACTGGTGTTGAACGGCCGTTGGGAGGAAACGACGATAGAAGTTTAGCATGCCCAAGAGCCTCGACTCGAAGAGTCCAAAGGGTGTGCATTTTGCCGTCTTTGAAATATCTTCTGGAGCTACAGGGATTTGGTGATACGCCTTGATTAAATCCAAGGTCGAAAAGATGCGGCAGTTTGCGAGATGATGCGCAAAGTCGTGGATGAGCGGAATGGGATATTGGTCTGAAACAGTCTTTGCGTTTAGCCTCCTATAATCCCTACAGGGGCGGCATTCGCCGTTTGGCTTAGGGATCATATCAAGTAGGGAAGACCAAAAGCTCTCTGAAGGTCTGCATAAGTTTCTGCCAGTTTCTGGGGTGGTAGAGGACGCAACTTTGAGAAGATAAGCGAACCAGTGGAGTTAATGTGGTGCTGCACATTGTGCTTCACTGGTTTAGAGAGACTACTTTCGATAGTAATCTGGCTGAATCTTTCGAGGAGCGCTCGAACACGAAAGTCAGTAATGTTCTCCAAAAGTATCGGAAGTTTGTTGTTGGGGTGAGATGAGATTCGACCTGACGAATTAAGTATAGTCTTAGGGTCTATAAGGGACCTGTTCTGCAAGTCCACCAGCAACCCATAGTGACACAAGATGTCGGAGCCTAAAATGGGGAAGCTGACATCCACCAGGATGAATCGTCACGGGAATGTCCTACGCAAGCCAAGACTCACGTCCACTTCCCTGTACCTGTAGTTGCTAATGCGCGAGGAATTTGCCGACGCAAGTTTCAAAGATTGAGGGAATAGCCGATGGTGCCGGGGTACGGGAAGAACCGAAACCTCCGCGCTAGTGTCTACAAGATAACTACGCCTGCTGAGAGGGTCATAAATTGCTAGACGCCGTGGCGCTGCGTTCTGGGTGGCCGTCGCCAGGACTGTGAATCCGTTGTGACAGACAGGCAGACAGACGGACAGACAGACAGACCTGTGAGGAGTGGCCAGATCTCCCATCAGGCGCGACCCCAGCTGGCGGATAGGGGCATGCCTATTGATGTGTAAATATGTGTTCATGCACTTTTCTTTTTTGATTGTGCATGGGCTAGTGTTTGCTCATCTTTGGTGCGCGGACCAAAATGGCTATGGGAAGGATACCCAGAACATAAAACCACCATGGAAGACGAGAGAAGGAGGAAACTTACGGTGCAGGGGCTCGGAACCCCAGTACCGGCGGCTTTTGGGAGTGAGCAAGCGGGTTCCCGGTCGTCGATATCCCTCGACCGCAGTGCCTCGGTGGTGGACAACTTGGCCACCTTGGCATATAATGCTACAAGTGATTTAGATCTGGAGAAGGAAGTATTCAAGCGAAGTACGACTTTACCGAGAACACCAATAACAAGACCAAACAAAGATGAACTAAAAGCAGCTTTTTGGACAACAAAAACCGTGACAACACCCACCGCACATGTTCAAGATGCTCGACAGCAGGAGGTGCTCCAGGAACAAGGAGGAGATCCATTCAAAAGAAGCTCATCAACTTTGAGATCTCCACCAATGCCAAAGACGATGAAGGATAAAGTACAGGCCAAAAGTGAAGGACCAGTAAAAGGAGTAACCCTGCCGGGACTTATAGCGAGCAGAGTCCCCATCCGGAGGAATTACCCTTCACCCAGCTTGGGGCAAAAATAGTTGAGCTGTCCGAGTTTATCAAGGACAAGCACAACGTTCACCAAGCCATAAAGAATATGGTGAGGGCTATTAGAGTTCTCTATAATAGATCACAGATGGAGGAAAAGAATAATAAGAACACGCCGAACCCCGCTGTGCCAACAGTATCACAAGCGACCTAAGTGACGCCTAACCGTACTACCATCGAATCCCAGCGAAATAAGCGAGTACGTGAAAAAGAGGGGGATCCTTTAAGTAATCAGCAGGCGCCTAAGAGAAAAAAGGCGGACAGGACATCCGGAAAACCAACACCAACAGGTCAGAAGGAGGAAACCGTACGGCGAATCTAGGAAACTCGACCAGCGTTGCGAAGCCTAAGACCAGCGAAAACGATGGATGGACTAAAGTTACCAACAAAAAAGCAGAACGACAGGCAAAAGTGCGAACTCGTCCAGATGTAATTGTTATCTCCAGTAAGGGCAATCTGTCCTACGCGGAGATAGTCAAAAAGGTTAAAGCGGATCCCGACCTAAAAGATCTGAGCGGAAATGTAAACCGAATCCGAAGAACCCAGAAAGGGGATCTCATGTTCGAGCTGAAAAGATCCAGCGTGGGCAAAACTGATGACTTTCGCACTCAAGTGAAAAACTCACTTGGGGAGAATGCCGCAGTGGGTGCCCAAAAACATGAGATCTACCTTCAATGTAAGGATCTCGATGAAGTAACATCGAAAGAAGAAATTTGTATTGCTCTGAAGGAGCAATTCAAGTTGAAAGAACTCACCAAGGAGTCTATTGTGGGCTTATGAAAAGCCTATGGTGGTACTCAAACAGCCACAATACGAGTACCAGCGGAGGCAGCACAGATGTTATTGGCTGCCGGAAGAGTTCGGATTGGATGGGTTGTCTGCCGTTTAAGGGAACAAATTTCACTGAAGAGGTGCTTTAAATGCCTCATGTTTGGACACTTCGCGAAGGCATGCACCAGCAGCATTGATCGATCCGATCGATGCAGAAGGTGTGGGGAGAAAGGCCATATTGCCAGAGAGTGCAATAGGGACCCCAAGTGCCTACTGTGCGAAGTAAAAGAGGGACAGGATAACCGGCATATTGCCGGGAGTGGTAAATGTCCAGAATTTAGGAAGGCGCTCACTGCAATGAGAAAATGAGGTTTATTCAAATAAACCTGAATCATTGCAGGGTCGCTCAGGATTTACTTGAGCAGGCCACGTTCGAATCTGAGATGGAAATCGCCATCATAAGCAAACCGTATAGACACCGTCACGGTGGCATATGGGTCAAAGATTCGACTGGTGGAGCGGCGATATGGGCTTGCGGTCGTCAGGCCATACAATGTACTGCAAGTCAGGCAGGCAGTGGCTTCGTGTGGGCGAAAATAAGTGGTGTATCTGTATACAGCTGCTACGCCCCGCCAAGTTTGACACTGTCTGAATTCGAGCAAATGCTTGATAATCTTGTTCTCGACGCGAAGGGACGAAGTCCAAAGGTGATTGCTGGTGATTTCAATGCTTGGGCCCTAGAGTGGGGTAGTAGGGAATCAAATGCTAGGGGGCGCAGTTTATTAGAAGCTTTTGCGCAGATGGACATAGTTTGTTGGCTGTAAACACCTTCCAGAAAGGGGGATCAGGCTCGGTTGTAGACCTGACCTTTGTCAGCCCTTCGCTGGCGCGTGGTATGTCCTGGTGCGTCAGCGAACGCTACACTCACAGCGATCACCAGGCAGTTTTCTTTGAGACATGTGTCGAACCTCAGGGCAAAGAGCTATCATGCCCGAAACCGAAAAAGATTTCAGGCTGGTCTGCAAAATCTTTGGATGAGCAGAGCTTCTTAGAGGTGTGGTTGGATCAACCTGATATAGCAGGTGCCTCTACGGAAAGAGCTGTCCATCTGGCTCAATGCATCGCCAAAGCATGTGACGCGTCCATGCCTAGGAGGTGCGCATTCCCCCGTAGAAGACCAAACTGCTGGTGGAATGATGAACTGACCGGCCTTCGATCAGCCTGCCACCGAGCGAGAAGAGCGGCTCAGAGGGCGGTAGGTAGAGTCGATCAAGGGCAGAAAGAGTGCGCCTACAAGGCAGCCCGCAAAACCCTCAAGCTCGCCATCCAGCGAAGCAAGAGGAAATGCTTTAGGGAGCTCTGCTCAGAAGTGGACGTAAATCCGTGGGGGAGAGCTTATGGAATCGTGATGGGACGATTTAGAGGCCGTTCGTCGCCGCAGATCACGTGCCCCGCCCTCTTGTTGAAAATCATCCAGGGGTTATTCCCCCAGCAAGAGGAGAACACCGACATATTCCAACCACCTCTGAATGTGACGGCAATCCCGCCAGTCACCAGAGACGAGCTCCTGGAGATCTGCGGCAGAATAGGAGACAATAAAGCACCGGGTCTGGACGGAGTACCGAATAAGGCCCTTAAGCTTGCCGTGAAATCCAGGCCGGACATGTTTGCTGAGTTGTTCGAAGCGTGCATGTCCGAGGGAATATTTCCAGCGGTATGGAAGCGGCAGAAGTTGGTGCTTCTGCCTAAGCCTGGTAAACCACCAGGTGAACCATCCTCATACCGACCCATATGTCTTTTGGACACGGTGGGCAAAATGCTAGAGCGGGTAATCTATAATAGATTACTTCCAGTAGTTGAGAGCCAAGGCGGCCTTTCGGATCGGCAGTATGGATTCCGTAAAGCCAGATCAACCATTGATGCCATCAAATTGGTTACTGGCTTGGCCGAAGATGCAATCCACGGAAAGGGTAGTACCAGCAAATATTGCGTGGTAGTAACCCTGGACGTGAAAAATGCATTCAATTCGGCCAATTGGAATCTAATCCGGAAATCCCTAGCGAAGGTTGGTATTCCCGCCTACCTCGCCGCAATTGTCGATAGTTATTTAACTGAAAGGAGGCTCTGGTACGACACTGATGACGGACCGCAGGAGTACGTCGTTTCCGCGGGTGTCCCGCAGGGCTCCATATTGGGCCCACTACTGTGGAACATCATGTACAACGATGTACTTAATCTTCCCCTTCCGGAGGAAGCCACAGTGGTGGGTTACGCTGACGACATTGCACTGGTTGTTGTCGCAAAGCATCTCGAAGATGCTGAGTTATACTCAAGCGAGGCAATCAGTGCTGTCAAATGTTGGTTGGAGAGCTCTGGTCTGACGCTTGCGGAGGAAAAAACGGAAGCGGTCCTCATTACGAAGCGCCGGAAGAGAAATTACGCCTGTGTTAGAGTCGGGAATCATATCATCACTTCCAAGCCGGCCATCAAATACTTAGGGGTGGTGATAGACAGGAAGCTCAGCTATAAGCAACACGTACAGTATGCTTGTGACAAATCATCCACTGCCAGTATGGCCCTGGCCAGGATGATGCCGAACGTGGGAGGGCCACGGCATACCTCTAGGTTGCTTATAGCCAGGGTCGTGACCTCAATCATGCTCTATGCGACCTCAGTTTGGAGCGAGGCGTTGCGGATGTCAGTTAACACTGGCAAACTGAATGCAGTCTACAGGAGGACAGCTCTGAGGGTATGCTCTGCTCTTCAGGACTGTCTCAGATGATGCAGCATTCGTCATCTCTGGAATGATGCCGATTGACATCTTGCCAGATGAGATGGCGAATATATACCATGCGAAGCGAATTTCTCCCTTATTGCAGACGATGAAGGCTGAGAGGGAGAGATCCATAAATAGATGGCAAGAACGGTGGGAATGCTCGGCAAAGGGTCGGTGGACTCACAGGCTCATTCCTGCCATCAAGGAGTGGTTGGAGAGACGACACGGTGAGGTTAATTATAATCTCACCCAGTTTCTCACGGGACATGGAGGATATCTCCAATACTTTTACAGGTTTAAATTGGAGACCTCACCCGACTGTCCAAATTGCGATGGAGTCCCAGAGGACCCAGAGCATGTATTCTTCCACTGCCCGAGATTTGTGGAAGAAAGGAGGAACCTAGAGGAGACTCTAGGAGAGGTGCTGGTACCAGAAAATCTGGTGCCGCAAATGCTAGCACATCAAGAGAATTGGGATGCGGTCAACTCGATGATCGCATCAATTCAAGATAAATTGCGAAAGGCAGAGGAAAGGAGAAAAACGCGGTCACGTGCGCCGCGTATAGAAGAAATGGGATTAAGCTAGAGTGAGCTGACTCCGCCCCGTGATGTAATACCTTATGGTGGTTCCACGGGGCAGGGAGGGAGTCGTGGGTGGTTTTAGTGGGTAAAAATCCCACCCGCTGGTGGGTCTAGACCAGTGTCTTTTGAAGATTTCCACCTCCTCAACAAAAAACAAGTCGGGAAACCGGAAGCTAGACGCTTCAGGTATGAAAGGTTTTGTGCATTTCTTTTATAAAGAAATTTGGGTGTGCATTTGTCCCATTAGCATGTAGCACGTAAAATATGCATATATTATGTGAAAATAGCCACTTTCAAGTGATATTGACATTCATAGTCTTGAATTTGCAGAAAAGCGCAGATTTGACCTAGTGTAACTTTGTTAGTAATAGTGTGATTTTCACCAAATTTGGCAGGATCATGACCTATACTATAGCCTACATTGCTGCAAACTTTTGTGATTCTAGGGTGAACTTAAGGGGGGTTTTCCTGTCAATTACTAAAAATTATTTTAATATACTATTATTAACTTTATTTGAACAGGTATCGATATGGAGGGTATTTCGGAGTCTAGGCACCATATAGTGGCAGCCCCCTGATTTTTTCTAGATTTTTCGGTTTGGTAGTTCCTGAGAATGGGTTCGTTAAAAAAATGACCACTTTCAACCCCCCGCACTCCCTACCTCTTCAGCAAAAGTCAAAACTAATACCGGCTTCGAAAAGTACTAACCGAGACCTTTAATTTGATACCCGACATGACTATATTTGGTGAAAAAAAAATTTACACCCCCCTTTTGCATGTATGGGGACCCCCCTTAAATTCGTCGTAAAAGGATGTAACTCACTATATGCGTGAGCGTTCATAGTTCCCACCTTTCTACCAAATTTGGTGTCAGTCGGTATAACCGTCTCCGAGAAAAATGCGTGTGACGGACAGACAGACAGACAGACGGACAGAAAGACAGACAGTAAACCGATTTTAATAAGGTTTTGTTTCGCAAACAAAACCTTAAAAATGTAGTTTTGAAAAAAAGGCGATTTAAGATAAAAGTATATACAATCTACTATGTACAATATGCGAAAAATTCATCGCATTATTACTAATCATACATACATACATCTGTGTATGTGGTCCCTAATACTATTATAATGTAAATTCATGGTCCGCATAACACGAGCTAAGGGTGACCACTAAAGTAGCGCACATTTATAACCGACAAACAGCTACTTTTAAAGTGCTAACTATTGGAGATACGGTCTTGAAAATTTTATGTTATTTTTAAAGTATTTTATATATTATTTTTAAAGGTATAAACTATAAAAAAAAGCAAAAAAAAAAGCTTTTCTAAAAATTCACACTAGTTGTGCCCTTTAAATCAAAGTAACCTCTCCTCGGTTAAATTTCAATATCTGTTAGTCTAGAACTCCTCGTAAATTATAACTAGTTACCAAGTGTGATGATTTTTCCAACATACCTGATTGTTTTGATTCGATGGAAAAGTTACTACTTGCTCGTCTTACGATTGGTCATAATTTGACAGGATGAGTGGGTGAGTTTTAGTTTATCCAGTCCATCGGAAGCCTTTTGAAGCCTTTTTTCTCCTTTTACCAAAAAATTAATCGTGTTTAAATATTAGTCGCGGTTGAACGAAATTGGTGTATCTTCACACTCTATTCCCATGTTTTTACAAATATTGTGAATTAAAATGTTTACGAACAGGCATCTCGCTTGGCTCTACGTTACTGATTCAATCAATCCTCTCATTCTAAATCTGAAACTCCACTCAAATCGTCCTCACCCCTCATCGAAGATGTTCACCTACCCATCCGGAAAAGCATTTTCCAATTATAAATCAATTTTCGGTTAAAATAACTTTGCGTGCGGTAAGAATTTCTTAAAGAAAGTTTCCGGCCACGACATCATCCAATATCCTTGTCAGGAGTTTCGTCGTGTAGTGAACTGATTTTGTTGGTTGGTGTCTTCTAGCATTTTCTTTAGAATCTTCTGCACAACACAAGTAAATTATTGGGGGCTGGAAGTTTTCCTGTTATACAAAAGTACTGAACCGAATCCGCTTTTGATGCAAGATACAAAATACAGAAAATTGTAAACTCCTTTCTACCAGCGATAAGATGGAAAAGATTTTCATCCTTCTGCTCTCTTCTGTCTAATTTTGAAGAAAAGTTAAATTGTGCGGCGAAGCATTTTGGTGTCTTAAGAAATTAGTTTTTCAAGAAGTTGTCTATCGGCGAGAAGTTTTATTGTGTGGAAAAAGGATTCATGTTAACATGGATTAGAAATAGCTTATGCATTTTCGACTCAGGATTTTGAAATTTAAATTCGTCAAAGGTGATAAATTCATGTAATAGGGAAATGAATTCATGAAGATGATCTTGTTGAATTTTGAAAAAGAAAATATTGTCTGAATTAGAAACAACCACAATTGTATCTAAGATGACTAGATGACTCGTGGAAATGAAATAATATCAATTTTCTAGCACATTAAGCTACTTATACTCATATATATGTTGTTATATAAGTTCTTTAAATGACGAACTAAATTCCACTTGACTTATAGGCTGCTATCATTATACCAATCATTTTCCTATTTATATTCACCCCTCAACTGAACAACCCATTAAAATACATCCATAACAAAGCGTCATCGTGCTCATCATCATTAAATGATTTATATTTTCTTGAATTTCACCAATATGTCTTGGCAACTTCCGAACTAATTTCCATATTCAATCGAAACGAGTTATCGTCATGAATATAGGGATAAGCTGGGGTGCTCCACAAGCAAGGGCTGGAACGCAATGAGCATTTCTCGTTCCAGTTTTTTACCACGCTCATACATACATATGTTTTGTAAAAACGACTTGACGACATATTTTTTGTGTCATTTAACATACATTTAGTTGATTACTTTGATGAATTCAATTATTCCTGTCTTCATGCAATTTCAAATATGTCTGAAGGGTGAAAGAGTATCCGAAGTGGAGGACTGAGTATAATAAGTTATTCCAAAAAGCATATGAATTTAAAAAGAGGAAATTGGAAGGGTTGAATTCAATAAAGGGATTATAACAAATTGAATTCAGTGACTATTGGATCATTAATGCATCGCCCCAAGTTATGGAACTCTAATTGAATTAACAGAAAAATAATGATGATTTCTTAAATATACTTTGTAAAATTTTTATTCGTACAAGAACATAAAGTAAAATTGAATTTTCATCCAGCATGTTAGAAGGAGATCCGAACCGCGAATCCTCTACATTTGCAAATCAGCCTAACATTAGGTTAAGTGCTTGAAGGGCTCAATTGTATCGAAAATCAATTGAATTTCCCGCTTTTAAGTGCAAAATCAAGACTCGATACATTGTTGCTATGTTTCTTATCATGCACTAAACCGAATAATGTGCAAACCATCTATTAACCTTTCTAGTTCAAATACTCTATAACCAGGGAGTCCAGTAATCACAAATTTCCACAGACCTATTTGCCTTTCACTTCAAAAATAACCCAAAAATTCACCAAAATAAAGATTGCAGATACTTAATGAATTAACGAGCCGCAAATACTTTAGGCGAGCATTTTTGGGCAATTTTCATTCTTTCTTCAAGATTTTCGCCTTCTTTCATTTATCGAATGGGGGATAGGCCGCCCTACGTAGCGTTGGTGGGAAAGACCTTGGAATTAAGTTGAGCGGAAATAATTCAATAACACTCAGATATCCCGCAAATTTCACACTACATCAACATGTTCAGGCTAAATTCAAGTACACTCGCGACATCAATGAGTTCAACGAAGATGACATGAAAATGCACTTGATCAAGTGCGTGGTGCAATGAGTGGTGAGCAACTCGAAAGCCATAAAATTATTGTAATGTGACTGGAGCCTTTAGTTTACAAGGCGAAGGATGTCACGTTAAATTATCTTCAATATTACAGAGAATTTTTGCATGCAGTGAGTATGAAGAGGGGACCGGATGTAATGCAAAGAAGTGCATAATGTATTTTAGAGGCATGACGATGATAGAAGCTACTCAAGGTCGAGGCTTAACTGAGTGATTTAGTGAAGGGCAGCTACCGCAACAAAGCAAATGAAAAAAATTAAAGTCAACGTTAACGAATGTAATAATGGTCGCTGAAGACTGGGAGTAGGTTTCAGAAGCTAGTTTTTGTACAGAAGACAATTTCGACGAGTGATTACATGCAAAATACTAATCTGGATGAAGAAAAGGATATAATGGCTCATAGGTACATGGGTATTCATAATTTGTATGAGTTAAAATGGAAAGGTTTTTTTTGTTCAATACTTTTTTGCGCCGACTTTGAATTTTTTCTTATTTGAGTTCAACTAATCTCTGAACCTCATCAGAAGGAAACACAGAAACTACATATACCAATCTTAGTCCAAAAGAATATGTTGCCGAAGACGCCTGTTTGCTGGAGGAAGCCTGGACCTCAAGTCAGTTAGTTTGGATTAATCGGTAGTTTAGATTCATCGAATTTATTGATTTCACTTTGACATTAATTAGGGTAAGTAGAGGATGCTTATGTTTTTGCAATACCCAGTGCCTTTAATGAGAGTTCTAAATACATATCTTGTACTGCTTTTTAGATGCCTATCAGCTTGATTATAACTTTGTATAGAAGGACGCCAGAAGCAGTGAGAGCAGTAGAGTACTGGCTAGAAAGATTGACATTGGCAAACGTGACAACGCCTTCATAACGAACTATAGGAAAAATAACACTGTGAAAAGGAAACTTGGTGGCTGTCAAATATCTGATAATTGATATCAAACTAAGGTTTAGGGAACAATTAAAGTATGCATGCCAAATATTTTGTCGAATATTGATGAGCCGAAATACTGGCGGACGTTGCTTTTAGCCGGTGTAGTCCGGTCAATCCTGCTTTAATCGCCATCTATGAGGGCAGAAGCGCTAGCAAACTCTCAGAGACGGAAACAAGTAAATTCGGTTTGCCGCCTGATGATTTTGAGAGCAGTGCTTTTAAAACTAAATCAGATGATACAGTACTAATGGTGGCGAGCTTTATTCCTGTCGACATTCGGGCGAAAGAAATGAGTGCGCTGTAGCATGCAAGACGTATGGAGGGGCACACAGGACATAGGAATACGGCAAGGTCACAGTCGAATGATCTTCGGTAACGGAGATGAGATGAGTGGCTTGAGCGGAAACAGGGGGAGACCAATTACCACATTACCCAGTTCTTTACGCGCCCCTATTTTTGCTACTGACAAAATCTGCACCGCTTTGGATTATATGATTCACCAAATTGCCTTAGATGCAGTGTCATATAGGAGGACTTAAAGCATTTGATGGTCCACTCCCCAAGGTTCCCAATAGAAAGGAGGAATCTGAACCAAGGGTTGGGCAGGAGCGAGAGCCCGAAGAAATGAGTTGCATAGATGCTGAGGTTAGAGAAGAATTGGCTTACAGTTTCCTCTGCAATCGTAAAAATACAGCAGCAGAAGTACGAGTCCCAAAGAGCAAACTCACCCCGCGAAGTAATGCCTAAATGGTGGTTCCGTGGAGCTGGGGTTGGAAAAACAGGGAGTGGTGTTTGGTAGGTATGAATCCACACGCGCCCGCTCCACCAAAAAGAAATATTACTATTCTAATTAATTTTTATCAGACTACATATATTGCTTTAAAGTCTTTTCCATATTATCAGCTTATAAACGAATTAACATTACTTATATTTTTATTAAAATATTTAAGCGAACATTTAATATTAATGGTTTTACATATTATTAGTCCTAATTCTAATCAGCGAACTCAACTCCAATTCTATTTTCCAAATCAAAAAGACTTCAGTGTTCTTTTTTCAATTCCAAACTTAATATTCAAAAATCAGTGACATGTCTGAAAAACATAATTACTGCGATCTTCCACTCCCTTGGCGTGCTACGCAAAGTGGATAGATCCGCGCCATCTATATTGCTCGCACTCGCAACATTCGAAATAAATTTCGAATGCTGCGAATCCTGCCGCGCCACATCACTCCGCCCCCAGATGAAACCTAGGGGTTTCAGCGACTGATCCCCGAACTTCGTTCGCCGTTAATCCGCAAAGCGGACACGACGTTGCTTCGGGGCGCACGCGGGTTTCAGCCTGGACAAAGAGACCGCCTTTTTGTGACCACCGATCTCGAGCTGGAAGAAATGTTCTCCCCGCTCGAGAACGCGGTACGGGCCCTCATATGGAGGCTGCAGCGGCTTCCGGACGGCATCCGTTCTGATCAGCACATGCGTGCATGTGTCCAGTTCCTTGGGCGAACAAGCAGGTATGGACGAGTGTCGAGTGGGTGGTGGCGCCTTGATGCGCCGGAGATTGTCCCTCAGCAGACGCACCAACCCCGACTCCGTGAGACCCGATCTCTTGTCGAAGACCGGATCGCTTGGGAGTCTTGGGTTCTCCCCGTAAACCAGCTCCGCGGGGCTGGCAGCAAATTCCTCTCGGCGGGTTGTACGAAGGCCGAGTAGGACGAGAGGCAAGACTCGCGTCCAGGACGGGTCGTCGCGTGCCATAATGGCGGCTTTCAGCGTCCGGTGTCAACGTTCCAACATCCCATTGGATTGTGGGTGGTATGCCGTAGTCCGCTGGCGTTTAAAACCAAGGAGTTTGCCTAACTCGGAGAAAAGGGTGGACTCAAATTGCATTCCCTGGTCAGTGATGACCACTGCAGGGACGCCAAAGCGAGGTATCCACTCTCGACAGAGGGCTTCAGCACATGATTGCGCCGTAATGTCTTTCAGAGGTATTGCCTCAGGCCACCGCGTGAACCTGTCGATGATTGTGAGGCAATACTTATAACTGTGCGAGTCTCGCAAAGGCCCTATTATGTCGAGGTGTATGGTGTGGAAACGCTTGGTAGTGCGGGGGAATGAGCCCACTTCTTTCCTAACATGCCTGGAGACTTTACACTTTTGGCATGCGATGCACTCTCTGGCCCAAGAATTAATATCCTTGTTCATGGAGGGCCAGAAGTATTTTCCGGTGACTAACCGGTTTGTTGTCCTGATGCCGGGGTGCGCCAAGTCGTGAACTGCGTGGAACACTTCCTTGCGAAATGTGGCCGGAATGTATGGCCGAGGTCCCTTTTCCGAGTCTTCGCAGCAGAGCGAGAGGTTTGAGCCGAAGATGGGCAACTCCCGAAATTTGTATTTGGGGTTGGACTTGAGGCTCTGAAGTGCTGCGTCATCCACTTGCGCCTTGGCAATAGCCGAGAAATCGAGTGAGGCGGGGATGTTAACTTCGGAGACACGAGACAAAGCGTCAGCAACAATGTTGTCCTTCCCGGACACGTGCTGGATGTCCGACGTAAACTGGCTTATGAAGCTCAGGTGTCGAAGCTGACGAGGGGACGCTTTGTCGGGCTTCTGTTTCAAAGCGAACGTGAGAGGCTTATGGTCCGTGAACACTGTGAACGGCCGGCCCTCTAGGGAGAAACGGAAGTATTTGATGGACAGGTATGCGGCGAGCAGTTCGCGATCGTAGGTGCTGTAGTTCCGTTGAGCGGGATTCAACTGCTTCGAGAAGAAGCTCAACGGCTGCCAAACTTGGTCCACCTTTTGGTGAAGGGCAGCACCTACTGCGATGTCAGAGGCATCAACAAAAACGGCTAGGGGTGCATCTTGCAGAGGGAATGCCAAGAGCGTAGCGTCAGCCAGTTGTTGACGAGATTTGTCAAACGCGCAGATAGCCTCTTCAGACCACACGATCTCTCGTGTGTCCTTAGTTTTGGGGCCAGACAAGTACGCGTTCAAAATGGACTGGAGATGGGCGGCCTTGGGCAGGAAACGACGGTAGAAGTTTAGCATGCCCAAGAACCTCCTCAACTCCCTCACTGTCTTTGGACGCGGGAAGCTTGTTATCGCTTGAACCTTGTCTGGGTCGGGCTGTATTCCTTCAGGGGAAATGAAATGGCCGAGGAATCTCACCTGTTGTTGAAGGAATTTGCATTTCTCAACGTTTAGGACTAAACCGGCCTCAAGGAGACGTTGAAAAATGCACTCGAGATGGGCTAAGTGCTCAGACTCAGTGGAAGAAGCGACCAAAACATCATCCAAATATACGAAACAGAATTCGAGGTTTCGCAGGACTGAGTGAATGAACCTTTGAAAGGTTTGCGCCGCATTGCACAATCCGAAAGTCATTCGGGTGAACTCGAAGAGTCCAAAGGGTGTGCATATTGCCGTCTTCGGAATGTCTTCAGGAGCTACTGGAATTTGGTGATAAGCCTTGGTTAAGTCCAAGGTCGAAAAGATGCGGCAATTCGCGAGGTGATGCGCAAAGTCGTGGATGAGTGGAATTGGATATCGGTCAGGAACAGTCTGTGCATTTAGCCTTCTGTAATCCCCACATGGGCGCCATTCGCCGTTTGGCTTAGGGACCATATGCAGTGGGGAAGACCAACAGCTGTTTGAGGGCCTGCAGATACCCTGTTGAACGAGTTGTTCAAACTCTTTCCGTGCAATTGCCAGTTTCTGAGATGGTAGAGGACGCACCTTCGAGAAGATCGGGGAACCAGTAGTGATAATGTGGTGCTGCACATTGTGCTTCACTGGTTTGGAGAGACTACAGTTGGTAGTAATCTGGCTGAACTTTTGGAGAAGTGCCCGAACACGAGAGTCGGTAATGTCTTCTAAAAGAACGGAAAGATTATTGCCTGGGTGAGATACCATATGTCCCGACGAATTAAGGTTGGTCGTGGAATCTATAAGAGACTTGTTTTGCAAGTCCACCAGCAATCCATAGTGACACAGGAAGTCTGCGCCTAGTATGGGGAAGCTGACATCCGCCAGGATTCGCAGCATTCGAAATTTATTTCGAATGTTGCGAGTGCGAGCAATATAGATGGCGCGGATCTATCCACTTTGCGTAGCACGCCAAGGGAGTGGAAGATCGCAGTAATTATGTTTTTCAGACCTGTCACTGATTATTATTATTAAGTTTGGAATTGAAAAAAGAACACTGAAGTCTTTTTGATTTGGAAAATAGAATTGGAGTTGAGTTCGCTGACTAGAATTGGAGTTGAGTTCGCTGATTAGAATTAGGACTAATAATATGTAAAACCATTAATATTAAATGTTCGCTTAAATATTTTAATAAAAATATAAGTAATGTTAATTACTTAATTGGTGACCCCGGAACTCGCACCAACAGCATCAACAACTAAGATCCCGAATTCCCAGAACCTGCAAAATTGAAAAACTCAAGCACATCATCATCCCCATCAACAAATCGCAGTCTGCGCAAGCACAATCGCTCAGCAGGCAGCCGCAACAACCGATTGGAGATAAGTAAGAGTTCTGCAGCCGCAGCCGCCATCGCTGCCGCAGCCACTTTCGCCGCCGCACTCAACTCCACCATCGCCGCAGAGGTCGAAGCCGCCGCCGTCACCGCCGTAGCCGCTACCGTCGCAGCCGACACCAATATCACCGCTGCAACCATCGCTATCGCAGCAGGAGCCGAAGGCTCCGCCACCATCGCCGCCTCCTCAGCAGGTGCCGCCGTTTTAGTTGTTATAAGTTAATTGTATTTCACTCTAAGTCAATATTAAAAGTGAATAATTGTCCACCATCGCCGACATTGGTGAAGTTCTATTAACGACAAAAATTCGTCCGAGCAACACGGCAGAAATAGAACTTCCAAAGACTGAGAAATCCTTCCAAAACATCAGTAGACCGTACGGCAAGCGATTTTCACGCGTTCGCATCTACAGTTGAGTGTGGAGTGATGTGGTAAACATCACGAAAACGTGTCGCATCTTCACATCCCGAGTCGGAGCAGAGGCAAGAAAAAACGCGAGAAAACCTTCTCTACACAGTGTACTGCGCGACACACGTCGGACCCTCTCCAGAAGTAGATTTTTACGCGACTTCCCGTACGCACGCCCTCCTGCACAACACCTTTCACGCACCGGACTAGTCATCATTGCCACAACGATCAACAACAGCAACAAACGGACGTCCCCAGCACCGCCAACGCCGCAGCTGCAGCCGACAAACTCGACCAGCGCCGCCGTCAAGGAGTTATACTTAAGTGAAATTATTATTCATTTATATATAATATTTATTTATTTATTCAGTTAAAAAAAAAAATAGTAATAAAAAAATTGAAATCGCTGCAAGAGACGGCGTGCAGGTATTTAGCATCGCGAGTCCTCCATTCTCATTGGTGGTGTTTTTGGTCTGCGCTGGATAGCGTCCGCTTCGTTTTTTCTCGTTTCGTGCGTGCATTTGTGGGTGCGGCCTGCCGTGTCGGTGTAAAGTTCACCGTG
Source organism: Hermetia illucens (assembly GCF_905115235.1). Classification (NCBI taxonomy): domain Eukaryota; kingdom Metazoa; phylum Arthropoda; class Insecta; order Diptera; family Stratiomyidae; genus Hermetia; species Hermetia illucens. The sequence goes on from NC_051849.1 coordinate 150,690,247, forward strand.
ATTCAGTATAAACTCACCGCGTCTACATCTCGTACTTAAGAAAAATGTCGTTTGACAATAAAGACGCGCCAGGCCCATCGGACCCACAAGTGACCGCCCTCGCCGTACGCGTTCCTCCGTTTTGGCGGCGGAACCCCGAGCTGTGGTTCGTGCATTTGGAAGCACAATTCCAAATGTCCGGCATCACATCGGACGCGACCCGCTTCAACTACGCGGTGGTCGGCCTGGACGAAGAGTCCATACTTCTGGTGTCCGACGTGGTGAAGTCGACATCGTACGTGCAGCTCAAGAGCGAGTTGATCAAGCGCCTGTCGGCAAGCGAGTCGGCAAAATTAGACCACTTGCTGGCGGGTTTAACGTTGGGTGATCGAACTCCCAGCCAATTGCTTCGTGAAATGAGGCAATTGGGTGGGAGCAAGATCGGCGACGACCTTATCAAGTCGCTCTGGCTGCGTCGGCTCCCGGAGGGCACCCAGGCGATCCTCGCTTGCGTTTCCGGTTCCTTGGAGGAACTGGCAGCGACGGCCGACCAGGTCCAGGAGGTGTACGTACGCCCAACCTTGGCGGCCGTTCAACCACCGTCGGATGAGGTGGGTGAATTGAGGCGCGAGATTGCTGCGTTAACAGCCAGCATGGCCGAGATGCGGGCGACGTTGGACGCTCAGCGTTCGGGCGCCAGATCGCGAGCACGCTCACGGACTGCCACCCGAAAAGGGCGATCAGGTAGCAGGTCGTCAAGACAGTCCACGGACCCAGGGATTTGCTGGTACCACCGCAGATTCGGGGATAAAGCGACAAGATGTACGCTACCGTGTAGATTCTCTTCTACCGCAAAAAACTAGGTCCGCGGGGGGTCTTGGCGGCGGCCACCCAGAACGCAGCGCCACGTCGCCTAACTATTTTCGACCCACTCAGCAGGCGCAACTACCTCGTCGACACGGGTGCGGAGGTTTCGGTTCTTCCCGTACCCCAGCATCATCAACTTTTCCCTCAACCGCTCAAACTTGCGGCAGCAAATTCCTCCCGCATAAACACGTACGGGTATAGGCAAGTGGACGTAAGTCTTGGCTTGCGTAGGACGTTTTCGTGGCGTTTCATCCTGGCGGATGTCAGCTTCCCCATACTAGGCGCAGACTTCCTGTGTCACTATGGATTGCTGGTGGACTTGCAAAACAAGTCTCTTATAGATTCCACGACCAACCTTAATTCGTCGGGACATATGGTATCTCACCCAGGCAATAATCTTTCCGTTCTTTTAGAAGACATTACCGACTCTCGTGTTCGGGCACTTCTCCAAAAGTTCAGCCAGATTACTACCAACTGTAGTCTCTCCAAACCAGTGAAGCACAATGTGCAGCACCACATTATCACTACTGGTTCCCCGATCTTCTCGAAGGTGCGTCCTCTACCATCTCAGAAACTGGCAAGTGCACGGAAAGAGTTTGAACAACTCGTTCAACAGGGTATCTGCAGGCCCTCAAACAGCTGTTGGTCTTCCCCACTGCATATGGCCCCTAAGCCAAACGGCGAATGCCGCCCATGTGGGGATTACAGAAGGCTAAATGCACAGACTGTTCCTGACCGATATCCAATTCCACTCATCCACGACTTTGCGCATCACCTCGCGAATTGCCGCATCTTTTCGACCTTGGACTTAACCAAGGCTTATCACCAAATTCCAGTAGCTCCTGAAGACATTCCAAAGACGGCAATATGCACACCCTTTGGACTCTTCGAGTTCACCCGAATGACTTTCGGATTGTGCAATGCGGCGCAAACCTTTCAAAGGTTCATTCACTCAGTCCTGCGAAACCTCGAATTCTGTTTCGTATATTTGGATGATGTTTTGGTCGCTTCTTCCACTGAGTCTGAGCACTTAGCCCATCTCGAGTGCATTTTTCAACGTCTCCTTGAGGCCGGCTTAGTCCTAAACGTTGAGAAATGCAAATTCCTTCAACAACAGGTGAGATTCCTCGGCCATTTCATTTCCCCTGAAGGAATACAGCCCGACCCAGACAAGGTGCAAGCGATAACAAGCTTCCCGCGTCCAAAGACAGTGAGGGAGTTGAGGAGGTTCTTGGGCATGCTAAACTTCTACCGTCGTTTCCTGCCCAAGGCCGCCCATCTCCAGTCCATTTTGAACGCGTACTTGTCTGGCCCCAAAACTAAGGACACACGAGAGATCGTGTGGTCTGAAGAGGCTATCTGCGCGTTTGACAAATCTCGTCAACAACTGGCTGACGCTACGCTCTTGGCATTCCCTCTGCAAGATGCACCCCTAGCCGTTTTTGTTGATGCCTCTGACATCGCAGTAGGTGCTGCCCTTCACCAAAAGGTGGACCAAGTTTGGCAGCCGTTGAGCTTCTTCTCGAAGCAGTTGAATCCCGCTCAACGGAACTACAGCACCTACGATCGCGAACTGCTCGCCGCATACCTGTCCATCAAATACTTCCGTTTCTCCCTAGAGGGCCGGCCGTTCACAGTGTTCACGGACCATAAGCCTCTCACGTTCGCTTTGAAACAGAAGCCCGACAAAGCGTCCCCTCGTCAGCTTCGACACCTGAGCTTCATAAGCCAGTTTACGTCGGACATCCAGCACGTGTCCGGGAAGGACAACATTGTTGCTGACGCTTTGTCTCGTGTCTCCGAAGTCAACATCGCATCGCATGCCAAAAGTGTAAAGTCTCTAGGCATGTTAGGAAAGAAGTGGGCTCATTCCCCCGCACTACCAAGCGTTTCCACACCATACACCTCGACATAATAGGGCCTTTGCGAGACTCGCACAGTTATAAGTATTGCCTCACAATCATCGACAGGTTCACGCGGTGGCCTGAGGCAATACCTCTGAAAGACATTACGGCGCAATCATGTGCTGAAGCCCTCTGTCGAGAGTGGATACCTCGCTTTGGCGTCCCTGCAGTGGTCATCACTGACCAGGGAATGCAATTTGAGTCCACCCTTTTCTCCGAGTTAGGCAAACTCCTTGGTTTTAAACGCCAGCGGACTACGGCATACCACCCACAATCCAATGGGATGTTGGAACGTTGGCACCGGACGCTGAAAGCCGCCATTATGGCACGCGACGACCCGTCCTGGACGTAAGTCTTGCCTCTCGTCCTACTCGGCCTTCGTACAACCCGCCGAGAGGAATTTGCTGCCAGCCCCGCGGAGCTGGTTTACGGGGAGAACCCAAGACTCCCAAGCGATCCGGTCTTCGACAAGAGATCGGGTCTCACGGAGTCGGGGTTGGTGCGTCTGCTGAGGGACAATCTCCGGCGCATCAAGGCGCCACCACCCACTCGACACTCGTCCATACCTGCTTGTTCGCCCAAGGAACTGGACACATGCACGCATGTGCTGATCAGAACGGATGCCGTCCGGAAGCCGCTGCAGCCTCCATATGAGGGCCCGTACCGCGTTCTCGAGCGGGGAGAACATTTCTTCCAGCTCGAGATCGGTGGTCACAAGAAGGCGGTCTCTTTGTCCAGGCTGAAACCCGCGTGCGCCCCGAAGCAACGTCGTGTCCGCTTTGCGGATTAACGGCGAACGAAGTTCGGGGATCAGTCGCTGAAACCCCTAGGTTTCATCTGGGGGCGGAGTGATGTGGCGCGGCAGGATTCGCAGCATTCAAAATTTATTTCGAATGTTGCGAGTGCGAGCAATATAGATGGCGCGGATCTATCCACTTTGCGTAGCACGCCAAGGGAGTGGAAGATCGCAGTAATTATGTTTTTCAGACCTGTCACTGATTATTATTATTAAGTTTGGAATTGAAAAAAGAACACTGAAGTCTTTTTGATTTGGAAAATAGAATTGGAGTTGAGTTCGCTGACTAGAATTGGAGTTGAGTTCGCTGATTAGAATTAGGACTAATAATATGTAAAACCATTAATATTAAATGTTCGCTTAAATATTTTAATAAAAATATAAGTAATGTTAATTACTTAAGGGGAACTGGAATTATTTAGGTCTGAATTCAATCTTGTGTCCATGAGCTGTCTACTGATGTATAACTTTCGTAGGCGTTAAGTTGGATGATTTTTCTTACCCGTGCAGATCGTTGCATTTTATTTTTGCAAAGGTTCTAGAACCTGATCTGCATTACCTTACTCCAGTAAGGATGTTAATTCAACAATGCTACATAATAAATTTCTTAAAGGGGTCATCTCGGGTGATGCCCCTTTTTCACGTTGTTAGAGAAGAACTGAACGAAGATACAAACGTGAATTTTCCGCCATATATTTATTATCTTGAAAATACGTAACAATTTTCAGCCACATGACTTTGCTCATTATTGAAGTACTTGGCAACTTATCCACCCATTGCTAAAAAAAGGAGCTTTTTTCGGGTACTACACTAGAGGCCCCTTGCTAATCTTCAAAAAAAATAAAAAATAAATAGCATATTAACGTGCGGAGTATATATCGGTTCAATCACTGTCAGCGGCAGTGATCTGCCCAGAACTGAGCGATTTAAATACCTCGGGTCAACGCTATCAGCCAACGGAGGACTGCGTTATGAAATTGCTTCACGCATTAACGCAACCTGAATGATTCCGCAACTGATGTTTTTTGTGATCGGCGTATCAACGAACGTCTCAAATTTAAAATTTACAGCAATGTCGTCTGTCCAGTCGCTCTCTATGGTTCTGAGTGTTAGCCGACCATAAAAGACAATGAACCGCGTCTTGCGGTAATGGAGACGAAGATGCTACGTTGGACTAGTGGCGTCACACGTTTAGATCACATCCGAAATGAGGATATCCGCGATCGTTATGGGGTTGCACCGATCGTGGAAAAATTGCGAGAGAGGCGTCTTCGATGGTATGGCCACGCAATTCGTGCTAACGAGAATTCACTTGCCAAGATTGGTTTGAACATCGAGGTCGATGGTAAACAACCAAAAGGCAGAAACAATGGTGGCTTGATTCGCTGGATGGGGATTTAAAAGCCTGCAGGTGCAACATCCAGATCAGGCATTCGATAGAGTCAAATGGCGAAACCGACCATGAGGACCCGACCCCGCTTGTGAACGGGACAAAGGCTGAAGAAAAAAAGAAGGACTACGATTATTAAGAAATATTAAAGGGTACATTTTTTGTAGTTTGCAAAATTTTTTTTTGTGAATTTTGTTGTTTTTCTTTCACGCCTTCTTTAATGTATAATCAAGTCGAAATACCGGAAGCTAGCGCGTTCATATATAAGAATTTTGTGTTCATCTTATGTGAGAACGCTTCTACGTACATTTTTCCATTCGTATATGGCTAAAAGCCCAAAATATTAATTCATATTTTTTTCAAACTCTTGCACAAAAGTATACATATGTACATAGGAAGTACGCTGGTTTATATAAATACATACATATATCAGGAGTAATTGATATATAAATGATAAAAGAACTAAAACGAAATGTTTCCCTGCGACCTCTCTTTCAGCTCACTTTGTTGTGGAATTGACGAGTTGATATGTTATGATGACGTCATAAACGTTTTAGAATTAACGAAATTCACACAAAATGTAAAAGTTTCATCTTCTATAACTTTGTTAATTCTTCTTCTTCGTCTTCAACTTCCCAACGTTATGCCTTATATTATCTTCAGGGAAGGCTAGACCTAAATTTCGGTTAGATACACCACTGTGATTTTTTCAGATTTTTCGGTTGGACAGTTTCTGAGAACGAGACCTGTTACACTTTTTGGAGGTCTCATTTTGAGCCATCACTCTTCTACACTTCACCCGATATAAAGTGTGGGATCAGTCTCGAAAAGTACTAATTGAACCTTTTCATTTGATGTGGCCATGTGGGCTACATTCTGCAAAAAAAAATGTTGCACCCTTCATTCACATGTACAGGGACCCCTCCTTAAACTCAACACACAATGGGCGCCACTTACTGTATGTGAAGAAAACAACAGACCACATGCTCTCACCAATGTTCGTGACAGCCGGTTTAACCGTTTCGGAATAAATCGGGTGTGACTGACAGAGAGACATCGAATCGATTGTAATAAGGTTTTGCTTCACATAAAACCTTAAAGAAAGCCGGATGAAACACAATTATCCTAGTTTGCGAACAGTGGAAATATGGTTCAAAAAATTTCGTTGGAAAATTTTGAGCTACTTCGGCACTCGATTTTTAATGTGCAGCTTCTAGAAAAACATTTTTGAAAATTAAAATGTGATAATTAACAATAAAATTTTAACTGGCCAAAAATTTTATATACCTGGTCCACAATCTATCGGCTTCTTTAAAAAAAGCAAAGCCTTGGCTTCAATTGTTGCTCTTTTAGCGAGCGTCATTTGGAACAGTAACTTCGCTCTTTATTACGACGATCGACATAAACCTTTACCTATTTAATACTGTAATTTTCGAATAACTCAAAATATAGGAAAACCACTTTCCTCAAATATGCTACAGTATATCTGGATACAATTTATTACAAAAAATTGATTTCTTGGGCCCAACACACCCCCTTGAGTGGATTAATTTTGACGGTGATAAATTTCCGACGTTCTTGTCACAGCACTTATTCCTCTGAAGTGCAAAGGTTTCACCGAGTTTTCAAACTGTACTGTCCAACTGTTTCCTGAGGTGTGAGGTTTGGTCAACACAAGAAGTTTTCCAAAAATATAAAAAGTCGGAAAACCGGAAGCTCGGCGCTTCAGGTATGAAAGGTTTAGTTTTTTTGACTGCAGAACTGTCCCACTTATGTGTAGCCAGTAAGATATATGCATTTAGCTTGTTTGACCTCCCACTTTAGCGTGATATTTATATTTTGTTCAGGGTTGCAGTAAATTTACACGGAAAAGACAACTTTGAGCTGCTGTAGTAATAATATGATTATATATTACTGCAAATTTTTGAAACTCTGGGATTAACCTAAGGGCGCTTTCTAGTCAATTTACCCAATTATTTGGCAATATACTATTATTAACTTAATCTGAATAGATTATCGAAACCGATATGGAAAATATTTTGAGGCCCGGACACCGACACAGCTTTAAATTTTTTTCAGATTTTTTGGTTGGGTAGTTTCTGAGAATGCGCCCGTTAAAGAAATCATTATTTTCAACTCCTCACACCCCCGCCTTTCCAGCAAACGTCATAGCTAAGACTGGCATTGAAAAGCACTAATTGAGAACTCATTTACCCAATATTCGGTGAAAAAAATTGATAAACCCCCATTTGCATGTATGAGGACCCCCCTTAATATCAACGTAGAAAGATGTAACTCAGTGCATGTATGGGTGTTCATAGTCTCCATCTTTTCACCAAATTTCGTGTCAGTCGGTATAGCCGATTCTGAGAAAAGTGTGTGTGACAGATAGACACACCGACAGACAGATAGAGAGGTAGTAGGCTGACATTTGTAGAGAACGGACGTGTCTACAAATTGATATTATTAATAAAAATAATTTAAAATTGAAATTAAATTAACTTTTATCAAGAATATAAAAAGATATTTATATTACTTAATTAATAATATATAATTTAAAACTTAATTGAAACTAATTTACTTTTGAGTTATTATCTAAGTTACTTTTCCTTAAAAAGTTTTGAGAAAAAATTCGTTTTTTTTGGCTTGGCGGGAATGAGCGGCGAGCCGCCAGCGGGTGGCGGACCAGACCGGCCCCCCACCATAAGGCCTAGGAGCACTCGGATCGGTCGTGGAGTCCGCAACGAGGAGGATCCAGACTTGAAAATAGCCAAAGTGAGGATAGCCAATCTTGAAAGGAGAAATGGCGAGCTGGCGAAGACACTCGAAGATTTCAAAAAGCAAATGACAACATTGATAAAAATAATGAAAAACTTACAGAGCAGCTAATGGCTGGGGAGGCGGGCCCGCCGTCTCCAAAGGTAGCCAGAAAAAAGGTTAAGCTATCTTCGACTACTTTTGCAATCATGGAGGAACCGGGCTGCCTTGAGGGCGAACAAGTTCTCGACAGCGAATCTGTCCGTATGGAGGACATAGAGAGCAGTAAAGCAGACGATACGAGAGTCGGCGACAACGGTGGCGATGGAAATGTCCCAGAAGAGGATGCTAGCCAGGCAAGTTGCAATAATGAAGATGGAAAATTGGGTGAGTTTTTGGTCTATGTTTCCAAAAAATTAAAGAAAAAAAAACAAAACTCAAGAAAAAATATTAAATAATGTTAAAAATAATGCAAGTACGAGTGAAAATTTAAAAAATAATGCAAGTACGAGTGAAAATTTAAAAAATGGTCCGACTGGGGATACAATTAGCACCCGAAATAAAGAAAAGGGGGAAAGGGTGCCCCCCATTAATGTTTATAAATTAGGTGGTAGAGATTTAGCCACTCTACTTAATAGGAGCGCGGGGCTCTCAAATTTTGTTATTAAAAAGACGGGGGCCGAGAGAGCCCAAGTCAAATGCAATAAAATTGCAGATTACAAAAAAGCACGGGAGGTCCTCGAGCGAGTGAAGGCTCCTCACTTCACCTACACTCCAAAGGAAGAGAAGGTACAAACCTTCCTTCTGAAAGGCTTGGATGCGGAGGAAGAGCCCGATGAGGTGCTCAAAATGCTCCGGGAGACGGGAACTGAGGTTAAGTTCCTCTCAGTGTCACGGTTTAGTACGAGGAGGTCCGTTTTGGAAAAACAAATCCTGCCGCACTTCCTCGTGCAGATAAGCCCGGAGAGCCGGGGAAGCGATCTGATCGGCATCAGGTCGCTTAATTACCAGGCCATTCGTTTTGAGCGCCTGCTAAGGGGCGAAATAGTCCAGTGTCGAAGATGCCAGCGCTATGGTCACTCGGCAGTGAACTGTCAAATGACCTTACGATGTGTAAAGTGCGGGAAAGACCATACCGCAGCTGAATGTTCGCTGACTGAAGCAGATGGCAAGGAAAAAACTTTCTGTGTTAACTGCGGAAGCGGAGGGCATCCGGCTTCGTACCGTGGATGTCCTGCATACCGCAATGTTAAGGTCACAAGGCAGCAAGCACCGAGATCGGCCCAAAGAACGAAGGTGTCAGCGGCGTTGGATGATACCGTCCCTTCGGCACCAATCGTCTCGGGGATCCCATTTGCAGAAGTAGTTCGACAAGGGGGAGCTAAGAAGCCCCAACAAGATGCAAGTGGCGGGATGAACACTATCCTCAATAAAATACTAACCATGTGTGAAAACATGCAGCATACGCTACACGTACACAATACAAAAATAAATAGCATAACAGAATATTTACACAAACAGCATGCCCGCTGCTAGGTCTGCAGTCACAGCGGTACCACTGGATGGTCTCCGGATCATCGCGATTAATGTGAATTCCATCGTAGGAATCCATCGAAGAGCGGAGCTCCTTGATTTCGTTGCCAGACAACAGCCTGACATAGTCTTGATTTCAGAAACCCACCTCAATCCGAGGCATTCGATAACATTCAAGGATTTTGAATTCGTGAGGAACGATAGACGAAATTGTGATGGGGGAGGTGGTACCGGAATACTTGTGGGTCGCCATTATCGTTTCAGGCATATTAATAGGCCTGAATTTGAAACCTTTGAGTGTATCGAAGTCTCATGTATTCTTTTTTCACTGCCTAGAGGAGGGAATTTATACATTCTGTCAGTCTATGCAGTGGGAAACAACCGAGCCAAGTTCAGGGAGGAATTCCATTCTCTGTTTACGATACTCGAACTGAATAGGCTGCATAATTACTATATTATAGCTGGTGACTTGAATGCTAAGCATACCTCGTGGCTAAACGCCACAAACAATCCCAGAGGGGTATTCCTCAAATCTTGGATAGAGCAATACCAGATAGAGTATAAATGCGAATTATATGGGTCAGAGAGTCCAACCTGGCCCAGGGCAAATTCCTATCTGGATTTGTGCATTGCTGACGCGCGCTTGAACTTTAATTTTAGGAATCCTCAGCGGAAACTACAGACTCTTCCTTACGATAGCGATCATAACGCTATTCTTATTGAAGTTCTGTTTGATGGACGAAGAGTTCGCCTTCTGCCGATGGACAGTGGCGTCCACAGGCTGAACTTTAAACAAACAAATTGGAAGAAATTCCAAGAGAGGTTTATTCGGGGATATCGAGAGGAATGCCACCTCTTGATGGGGAAAACGATAGTACAATTGCACCAGGTGACAGGAACTTGAGCAACGAGGAAATACTTCAGTATCTTCTCAAGCTGGAGAACTTGACGCTGGAAACAATTGAACAAGTCGTCCCTAAAATTAAACCTCGCAATAATATGGAAGGATATGAAACTGCAGCCATAAAACGGTTGAAAAAAGTGAAAAGCCTTCTGCTCACTCGCGTCAACAAAATCTATCGGAGATATGGGGACTGTCATCATCCCATATTGGTTGAGTTCAAATCACTTCTAAAGATCGCGCGGGATCTTATCCGTCAACATTACGTAAATGAAGTGAACTCCCAGTGGCGGGAGAAGTTAAAGGGTATTTCACCAAGCGATCCAGATTCCATGTTTACTAAGATAAATACGTTATTCCGGAAGAAGTCACGAATAACTGTGCCGAGAATTAAAGTCGGTGGCAGCGAGATACAACACCTTATTGACTCAGGTATAGACACGAATAGTGTAACTGCTGATGCGCAAGGCAATTACATCGTGATGGATGATGCTCTGAAACTCGAACTTATAGGGGAGCACTTTGAATCGGTGCATCGGCCCAGAACGGACTTAGAGCCAACGCGACTTTCGGAAATTGTAGAACGAGATGTCCACAATTTCAAATATAGCCTGAACGGCACCACAGTTCTCCAATTTAGCTCTGCGTTGCAGGCTGATCTCATACCGAGTGATAATCTGCTTGATTACTTTGTCTCATGTGTTGAGTTAACTTCCATATTCAGAAGAGTAAACAATAAGAGATCATCCGGTATGGATGGCATTCCCAACGTGGTCCTCAGGCATTTACCAGACATTGCCATTCGTAATTATTGCATTTTGTTCAATAATTTATTGAACAATTCCTTCTTTCCAGGACAATGGAAGAAAGCCCGAGTACTCCCGATTTTGAAGAGAGGGAAGGATTCATCCAGCCCTCAAAGCTACCGCCCAATCAGTTTGCTGCCTAACATCAGCAAGGTGTTTGAGGTTTTGGTATTGAAAGCCTTGAACGGGCATATCAAGAAGAAGGAATTATTGCCGAACGCCCAATTCGGATTTCGATCTGGACACTCGACAATACATGCAATAACGAAGGTAACGTCTGATATTTGCTGGCGGATTAACAATGGTGAGTGCGTAGGCGCTTGCCTTATAGACATGGAGAAAGCCTTTGATACCGTCTGGTTGAATGGACTGATTTTCAGGCTCTTGAAGAATGAGTTTCCCAGTCACCTCGTAGCGATGATGTGTAGTATGCTGTATGGCAAGTGCTTTGTTATTACGGACGGAAATCTCACTACTAACAGAGAATTTCATGTTCTGAATGGATTACAGCAAGGGACAGTGACTGCGCCTACACTTTTTGCGGTATTTGCCGGCGAATTGCTCAATTCTTTCGATTTTAATAAATCTCCTAAAAGGTCGTTGGTTGCCTTTGCTGACGATCTGATAGCCTACCCGGCGCACAAGAAGGTAACTGAGGTGCAAGTTGAACTTCAGAAGATGTTCAATGATATTAAGTTCTTCACGAACAGTTGGCGGATGAAAATCAATGCGCAAAAGTGTGAAACGATTCTGTTTCGAAATTCCTTGGCGTATGCCAGTAGGAACTTGAAAAGGAATTGGAGAGATTTCCACATTGTCGCGAACGAGGATAGTTCAGAGCGCATTCCTCATAAGAAGTGCGTTAGATACCTGGGTGTGCGTCTTGACGAGCGTCTCCAATTTAACGAGCACGTTAAAGTCGGGCTAGAAAGCGCTCGCAAGGCATTCATGTCTCTTCGAAGACTCTTTTATGCTCCACATCTTAGCCGGAAGGTTAAGATTATTTGCTATCTTACTTTGGTTAGACCGGTGCTTACCTACGGGTGTGCTATCTGGTTTAATTTGAGTGCTAGCCAAATGGAGAAAATAAGGATCTTTGAAAGGAAATGTCTGCGTGCTTGCACGGGGCTTAATAGGACTGCTTCGTCAAACTATGAGCACTATATAACTAATGAAGTGATGTATGCAGCTGCTGCTGTGCCAAGAATCGATACAGTTATCGTCAGATTGATTCGGAATCATATAGTGCGATCTGCTTCGCATGGTGGGAACCCTTGGGTTTCGCAGCCGTTCTACCCAAATGATGGGTATTTCGAGAAAACTCTCACGACAGGCTTCATTCCTCCCGAAGCGTTCGTGTATCTTGACAGGAATGGTCTAATTCTTGATTCTGCCGGTGATCCGGTTATGTATCATATACATAGGCGGGTCACGGACAAAAGGATAGAATACCCCCCGAATTTGACAGTGGGGGCTCCGGGATTCGACTGGAGATACTCCAGAGCGAGAGCAATTGACATTAAGCGGGATGAAAAAGAGAAATCTTGGTATTGGTGGCTGCGGGACGCCGGTTAGCGGTGGCCGTGCTCAGTCCTGCCATTTGTTTCTTGGTGGGGCTTTGTAAATATGTATACATTGAACGGGTGCTGATTTTGTCTCCAGTTGTAACTTATAAATACATACGTTATTATTCTTTGTTTTTTTGTATGGATGTTATTTTAAAAAAAAAAGAAAAAATGTGTAATATAAAATCTATAATCTATAATCTCTTCTCTCTCTGTAAATCGTTATTCAAAAATTTTGAGAGCCCACAGTGGCCATTAGATTTAAGTTATTTTTGTTATTTTAAAAGATTGTTTTTTATTGTTGATTTTTCCAATTTATATACTATTGTTACCTATTTCTTAAAAATAAAAATGATTTTAAAAAACAAAAAACAGACAGATAGACATTGAACCGATTTTAATATGGTTTTGTTTTTCAAACTAAACCTTAAAAATGGCAACAGTTAATCGTGTGTGTCTGCCAGTACCTAAGTGCAATTTCATTAGTGTGTCCTGTTGATACATGCTTACACTCTCCTCCACTAGTCGAGATTAACAGCAGAAAAGAGGAGATCCTTTTCGACACTTCTGTCGCCTACATATCATGTCCAAACTTTACGTATCTAATACATGAGGCGTTCATTGGAAAGTCAAGGAAAGTCCGAAGAAGCGTGGTGAATTCTGGTATAACAAAAAAACAACTTATTCCGGTGCCTGGAGTCTTTCCATAAGGAACAGATAGATAGATAGATTTCACTCCTCTAATAAATTTTATACTTAACCCATCTTGGGATCTCGAATCAACTCATTTTGGTGTCCTTTTTCTTTCACTAAACTCCGTTCTACTTCGTTGGATAGTTCTTGTTTTCTTCAAATTAGGGGACCTGCTATAGTCAACTAACTTATCACTTTGTCTTCTTCTCACTTGATTCTAGAGAAAGAAACTTTGCCCTGAACACGACGTCTATTCTGTGGTTTCATCCTTCAAAATCCCAATGCCTTGCAAACATTCCGTGATCCTGATAAATCAAGGTTGCTCTTTTTACTTTTAAAAACTGAAACTTTCCATAATTATCCCCTGTAACATTCGTTATGTTCATATCAATGTTCCATCTATAAGGAATTTAAGAAGGTCCTTTTGATAAATTTGAAAATTAAATTCTAAATAAACCGTTATTCATTTTATTTGAGCAAATAAGAGAATACTATGGATTTTGAGGCCTAGATTTGACATAGGTGCATCCTTACGATTATTTTTAATTTTTTTCGGTTGGATACGTTCTGAAAACGAGACCTGTTATAATTTAGAGTACCTACGTTTTGGGACCTAGTTCCATTACCTTTCTTCTCATATTAAGAGTGGCCAGTTTTGAAAAGTGCGCGTTGAGTTTCATGCGGTATCAACTTCACCATAATAATAATCATCATCAACGGCGCAACAACCGGTATTCGCCTTAATAAGGATATCCGATATCCGATTCGATGTCTGGCGCCCTGACTTACGCAGTCGCTCCACCTTAGGCAGGGTCTGCCTCGTCTTCTTTTTCTACCACAGATATTATCCTTATAGACTTTCCGGGTGGGATCATCCTCATCCATACAGATTAAGTGACCCGCCCACCGTGACCTACTGAGCCGGATTTTATCCACTACCGGACGGTCATGGTATCGCTCATAGATTTCGTCGTTATGTAGGCTATGGAATCGCTCATCCTCATATAGGGGGACAAAAATTCTTCGAAGGATTCTTCTCTCGAACGCGGCCAAGAGTTGGCAATTCTTCTTGCTAAGAACCTAGGTCTCGGAGGAATACGTGAGGACTGGCAAGATCATTGTCTTGTACAGTAAGAGCTTTGACCCTATGGTGAGACGTTTCGAGCGGAACAGTCTTTGTAAGCTGAAACAACCATGCGCGGATTTTATCATCGTAGCTGTTATCGGTTGTGATTTTCGACCCTAGATAGGAGAAATTATCAACGGTCTCAAAGTTGTATTCTCCTATCATTATTCTTCCTGTTTGACCAGTGCGGTTTGATATTGTTGGGTGGTTGGTTTTCGATGCTGACGTTGCCACCATATACTTTGTCTTGCCTACATTGATTTGCAGCCTAAGATGTCGCGCCGTCTGCTCGATCTGGATGAAGGCAGTTTGTTCGTCTCGGGCGGTTCTTCCCATGATGTCGATATCGTCAACATACGCCAGTAGTTGGGTGGACTTAAAGAGGATGGTACCTCTTGCATTTACCTCAGCATCACGGATCACTTTCCCGAGGGCCAGATTAAAGAGGACGCCTGATAGGGCATCCCCTTGCCGTAGACCGTTGTTGATGTGGAATGGTCTTGAGAGTGATCCTGCTGATTTTATCTGGCCTCGCACATTGGTCAGGGTCAGCCTAGTTAGCCTTATCAATTTCGTTGGGGACCTCCAACTCGCCGATGTTCTGGTCGTTCAGTAGTTCATCAAAGCGCTCAACCCATCGCTCTAATATGCCCATTCTGCCGGAAATCAGATTTCCCTCTTTGTCTCGGCAGGATGAGCATCGTGGTGTATAAGGCTTCATCCTGCTGATTTGTTGGTAAAACTTTCGCGCCTGGTGCGGTTGCTCCCTGTACTTTTCGAGTTCACAGATTTGTTGGTTCTCCCAGCCTTCCTTTTTCTGTCTGTGAAGTCGCTTCTCCGCTCGACGGAGTTCGTGATAAGTCTCTGCGCATGCCCGCGTTCTTTGAGAATGCAACATTACTCGGTATGCAGTATTCTTCAGTTCCGTTGCTAGCTTACATTCATCGTCAAACGAACTGTTCCGACTTTTTTTGCGGCTGGGACCAAGTATATTTGTGGCCGTATCAATGATAACGTTCTTCAGGTGGTTGTGAAGATCATTTGTTGATGCTTCATCTACAGGACCTCTGTTGACTGCGGTTATTGCTACATCCATTTCCCTCTTATAGGTGTCGCGGAGGACTGTGTTGTGGATGGCTTCAGTATTCACTCTCACCTGATTGTCAGAGGGGATTGCAGGTGGTGTCGTAATTCGAGCTCGGAACACCATGCCAAAAAGACAGTGGTCCGAGTCTATATTGGCCCCCCTATATGTTCTGACATTCATCAAGGCCAAGAGGTGGCGACGTTCAATCAGCACGTGGTCAATTTGGTTGAAAGTGGTCTCATCTGGAGAGGCCCACGTATGTTTGTGAACCGCTTTCCGCGCAAACCAGGTACTTCCAACAACCATTTGGTGTGACCCTGCTAATTGAATAATCCGCAGTCCATTACCATTTGTATTTTTGTGTAAGCTATGGGAGCCAACGTATCGCCTGAAAACTGGCTCCGTCCCTACTTGACTGTTAAAATCTCCAAGTATGATTTTGATATCATACTTAGGACAGGCTTCGAGGGTCCGCTCAACGGCCTCGTAGAAGGTACCCTTCTCCGACTCTGCAGTCTCCTCTATTTCTAAACTTGCTTGGCAAACGCAGAGTGCATAGCCTTTCGCTTATATTTTCAAAGCCGATAACAGCAGGTTTCATTTGTTGCCTGACTAAGAAACCTAATCCGAGCACATGGTTTACTGGATGACCGCTATAATATATGGTGTAGCAGCTCTTCTCCAGGAACCGGTCCGTGTCCATCTGATCTCTTGTAACGCTGTTGTATCCGCCCTATATTGGGACAGGATATCGGCTAGCTGCTCAGCAGTATTCGGTCTGTACAGGGAGCGCATGTTCCATGAGAAAATGCACAAATCGTTAATCCATTGTCGTTGTCGGGTTCGTCGTTGTAAGATCCATCCTGTCCGAGGCTCCTGTTGTGGCTTCGTAACATCGGTTTTCCGTATAGGGTTGGCAGCCCTACCCAACTCCCAACCTGGAAGACCAGTTGGTACAATTTGTCCCGTTTTTAGGCGTGGGACCTGTACTACCCTTTGACCGCCTTCATTCATGACCGTAACGGTACACTACAGTACACTGTAGGAGGCAATGTAGGTAGGTACTCATTCACAGCTGGTCGACTGGTATCTGACGTCAAATCACGATACAAATCCCACTGCCACCAACGAGATTTGAACCGTGATCTTTCGTATGATTGCCTTGTGTTCTAGCCACTCAGCTATCCGGACATACCATATTCTGATGAAAAAAATTACAACCCCTTTTCACATATATGGGGAGGGGAATGTTACCGTAAATTCAATATAAAAGCTTCCCACACACTGCATAGAAAGGGAACCACCTGACACCACACCTGACAGTTGATTAAACCGTTTCAAAATATGCGTGTGACAGAAAGACACACGGGCAGACAGAGAGACACCTTCACAGCAGGATCTGCCGTGGCATAGAAGCGAGAAGTACATACACAACGATCATCAGGCTATTATCTTCCAAACTTCGCAAAGGAATATCATGAAGCCAGCAAACAAAATTACGATGCGTTGGGTAACCAATAAATTTTATGCGGAAATGTTGAAGGAAGTACTTCTGGAAGACAGTTAGTTATCGGAAAGTGCACAAGAAAAAAATTCACAAATCATCGAAAAATTATAGCGGGCATGCAATGTCTCGATGCTTCGGGGTAGCACTTTCCGAATCCCAATTTCTTCAGAAATCGAGTAATATCGGCAAAACTAGCTCAAAGCTAGGAGACGCTCCCAGCGCTGAAGACACCCACCAGAGTTCGGGGACCTACATGTGCAGTACAAAAAACGCGAGGATAAGATAAGTAGCTATCATAAAGAAGAAAACCGAACATTACCAGCCGATGGTACCGAAGGTGACTCAGATCCATGAGGTGTAGCACACAGGTTGGTGATGTCATCACTAAAATGCATGCACTTTCCTCTTATTATTTGCTGTAAGTTGCTGCAGAACGTAGTGAACACTCTCTTCCCAGAAGATATACACTATATGATGGTAGGAGGCACCAAAGAAACAAAGGCTGAATGGAATATAGGAAATTAACAGCCAGAACAGCGTCATGCAATAGAAAAAGGTAAATGCTGTGCATTGTTGTCGGCATGCTCCTCATCAGGAGAAGCATTATCATCATCAACGGCGCAACAACCGGTATCCAGTCTATGCCTCTAGGAGAAGCAGCATTCGTATTAGGACGGACGCTCCCCACAGACATCCTGGCGAGCAAAATCCGGCGCCCTTACGGGTTCCTGATTACCTCATAATCTCTGACCTTATCGCTGCATTTCATTCTAAATATACTGGAAATTTAATATTATGTATGAAATATTATTTTTGAAATATTAAGTTACAGCTGCGACATCAACCACTCTTCAAACTTACTTTTCTACGAAGGAGTGTTATACATTTCAAAAGGTTCACCATTATTTTGATTTTATTAGAGTTTAATGGATATTAAAATTCGGCGGTTGAGCAACTAAACGGTTCCAATTGACTATCTTCGTCCGAGAATCTACATAGAATGAAAATTAAGAATACCAAGTCAAGCAAACCACATTCATACATTCAAAAACGTAAACGTTCGTTTTTTCACTCCATAATCACCTTGAATTAGGGCCACCACCCCTAATGATTGTTGTGTAGTAAAAGAAGCGTTTACAACCACTTAGCTTTGTGCCGAAATCAAAACGCATTGCCTTTTGTATATTTGTGTATGGTTTCTTCGCCACAAATTTTTACATGCAAGCTTAATGAAAGGCCTTTAGTTCCCTCGTTTCGATATGAAGCCAAAACGTAGCAATAAAGTCCAAAAATTTTTTATTATGGGCACATAATCTGAATGAAATTATTTTTATATGACGGAAATTAAAAACGAAATTTCGACCTGAAAAATATCTTTAGCCATTCCCACAGTAACAACACCGTTGGCATTATTTAATTTTTCCTTCGAGAAAAAAAAACTTCAGTATGAGCAACAAATTATCAAAAAGAAGAATGTTGCAAAAGGTTTTTTCTTGAGCGCTTCATTTTGGCGCTCGAAACAAAAAAACGTTTTTGGTGGTTCACTCATAAAATTATTTTATATGAGTCCATAATTCTATTTATCGTATTTTGCTTTCCTAACTTTTTTCATTGAAGTATTTTAAAAATTGGCCTACATTCATGCATGTGCAGACATTTCCCACCGTCTGCGAAATTCTTCCACAAAAGTTTATTATCTGAAGCGTTTTTATAAGCGGTCTTGCACCGACTTCTTGAGGACCACCACTGGCCTTGAAAAACACCTTTCGGAATGGAGCAACAACATAAAGAATATAAAAGAATATGATTGCTTGATCTTAACTGCCAGCTAGAATACGTGGGTTCCTATGAGTAAGAGATTATCAGTCTCCGGTTTTATTGTAGATAATATAAAGATGCATAGGTAGACCTGAATTTTTCAATTACAAAGGTTGTATGACACGAATTGCTTCCAGTGGCCGCCGCATCTACGTCCAGTTACAGCGTTCAATATATTCTATTGGCGTTTCCGACCTAATAAATTATATGCAGTCCGAGACCACAGTTTCTGAACACATATTATGATACATATCGCTCGTGTGTGTATTTTTAAAGTTTTGTGTGTGTGTCAGTCTCTCTGTCTGCCTTATTTTTCCGAAGGTGGAAATGTTCCAAAGACACTGGTACTTATGTTCCAGCGTGTGGGATTTTTAATCAGTAAAACCACCCCTTAACCCACAAAGTATTTCTTCGCGGGGTGGACATGGCACTAGCTTCGCCTATCGATTGCATTCGCATTCGCATCTTTCTCGCCTCCTCTGCCTTTCGCCACCTGCACTGAATCCGCCCTACCATGTCGTCCACTGCATTCTAGTTCTCCTGGCACGTATTTTCTCAATTATATTTTCCGGTGCTACTATTCCTCCCAATTTTTCCTTTAGACTGTGCGAATCTTGGAGAATTGAAGAAAACATGCTCGGGTTCCTTTGCCGCAGCTGGGACAGTTGAGTGAACTATCCAGTTTAAACCTATAGAGGTATTTACGGTAGCCGCCATGACCCGTGAGAAATTGCGTGAAGTCATAGTTCATTTCACCATGCATTATCTGCGTCCACACCTTGATGTTGGGAATCAATCTGTGGGCCAATCGACCCTTTTTCGCCAGTTCCCACCATTGCTGCCACCTGCCTAACGATTCCTCCCTCTTGGCGTTTTTCACGTGCCGATCAGAGGAAGAATCGGAAAATAGATACATGCCATCTAATCGGTCAAAATGTCGATCGGCATCATTCCGGCTACTGCATAAGCCGCTTCTCCTGAGATGGTTCTATAACCACAGTACACTTTTAAGGTGGTCTTCCTATAAACAGCGCTCATCTTTTGAGCATTGCATCCGGTATGTAATACAGTTGACCAAATTGGCGCTGTGTAAAGCAGTATAGAACTCACCACTCTAGCAGTCTACGAGTGCATCGCGGACCCCTAACATTTGGCATCATCCTTGGCAGGTTCATGCTAATATTGCACGTGTTAGTGCAAATATGTTGTAAGTGCTGCTTGAAATTCAGCCCCGAAATCTATCATCACTCCAGGGTATTTAATTGCTGATATTGGAGTACTGGTATGCTTCCCCATTCTGAAACGGGCAGTGGTTTGCGGACACCGATTCATGATAGGCACCGCCTCTGTTTTCTCCTCTGCATGTGCCACTTAGCGACTTCTTTATTCACTGCTAATCACTGCTTTGGATGAATACAATTTCACATCCGCCGGATGTTTTACAACAACAATCACCGCTATGCCATTGGCGTAGCCCACTACTGCCTGGCCAGCAACTGGGATGTTGAGGACATCATTATACATGATGTTCCACAATAGCGGTCGCAAAAAAGACTCTGTGGAACACCAGTAAAGATAATGTTTTCTTTGGTTCCATTGTCTGTGTCCTACCTGAGCCGTATTTATAAGGTTACAACTGGCCGAGTTGAACGTATTTTGCACGCTAAGGGTAATCACAGCACAACACTTGCTAGTGCCACGCGTTCCGTGCATCGTATTTTCAGCTAAGTTGATTGGCCGTATGGAGTCCGAATCGTCTGTCTGTCTATCATACGCACTTTTTCCACTACGGACTGAACTGATTGACATGCAATTCGGTGGAAAGGTGGAAACTGTAAACCCCCATATATGTGTGACAATGACATTGCTGCATGTTGAACTTAAGGGGGAGGTGGAGGGTCCTCATGTACCTAAAAGACGGGTTCAGCATTTTTTTCATCGAATATGGCATGCGGCATACCAAATTATTTCTACGATTAGTACTTTTTAAAGCGGATATTTGTTTTAATATTGGTTACAAAGGTGAGGAGTGCGGAGCGCGGAAACGTCAACTACTTGAAGGACCCATTATCAGAAGCTACCCATCCAAAACATCTGAAAAAATCATGGTAGTCCATACTTTGTATCTTGGACTCAAATTAATCTCCGTTACGATGACTGCTCAAATGATGTGAATAATAGTATATTGTTATATTTTGAAAATTTAGTGCCAATCCCCCTTAAGTACATCGAGGATTCGCAATATGCAATGAGGTAGACTTTAGTTCGGAGCATCATATTGGAAAATTTGGACGAAATCCTACTATTAATAACACAGATATAGTATATCAAAATTGCCCCTCCCACGTCAAGTTACTATTCCCCAAAGTCAGTATCATATCGCCCTAAGAATTATATGTAAACGGAACGATCGTGTACCCAATATTCGTGCATAAAGGATTAACAAAATATTTAAAAAAAATCAGGAAGCTGCCATTATTTGGTGCCTAGGCTCCGAAACACCCACGATAACCATATCTGTTCAAATAAAGCTAATAACATTATGTTGCTATAATTTTTAGTAATTGGTTGCAACACCCCATTAAGTTCATTCTAGCCCCACGAAATTTTGAAACAATATAGGGTATAACAGAGTATGATCCTACCACATTTAGTGGAAATCGCACTATTGCTAACAAAGTTATAATAGGTCAAAATAGTTGTTTCTTTGCAAATGTAAGACTGAATGTGGTCATTCTCACATAATATATGCTTATATTACGTGCTACGTACCTATGGGACAAATGCACACTCAAATGTCTTTATAAAAGAAATACACAAAACCTTCCATACCTGAAGTGTCCAGCTTGTTATAGCCTGGGAATGCCAAGGCAGGGTGGGAACCCCCAAGGCCCCCCCTTACGGTCGTGGCGCCGAGTTCGGAGTTTCACAGCACCATGCGGTTGAGCCGTCCTTTTTCTTCTTTTGCTTCTTTCTTTTGCAACTTATAAATCTATCTCCAAAAAAGGTGTTTTTCGGGTGCTCTCTGTTCATCTTAACGAAAAAATAGACGGCATTTTAACATGTGGACTATACCATGGTTGGCAAACTAGGAATACCAAAAAATATCGAAAAGTCATTTTTTGGTGCATTGTTAAAGTATTTTGTGTAAATTTTCCGTTCATACATAGCTAAGAATACAAAATAATCCTTCTTATTTTTCCAAACTTCAAGGTATACATATGAGCAGTCTATTTTGAAAGAGACACCAGTCGCTTTTCCAAAAAAAATAGGTTAACGATAACTTTCGTTAGAATTTACCGGTATATTCTCTTTAAAAAAAATCGCATTACTGGGATTTTCTTCTAGGGAAGTGTGGCGTAAGTCACCATACTCTGAAAATTCATTTCGAGGCTTAATGGAAAAGGGATATAATTAATGTTTTATTAGAAGCCAGATTAGCCTGTGTCAAGTATTCTTTCTAAATTATTTTTGGTATGTTTTAAGAACCTGTCATCAATGGACATATTTTCATAAGTATGTAGGAAAAAGTTTATAAACAAAATTTTAATAAGTATAAAAGAAATAGTAACGAAAAATATGTGACAGCACATTCTAAATTTTGGGAAAATAATTGCAATTAGGTCTTCATCATCAACGGCGCAACAACCGGTATCCGGTCTAGGCCTGCCTTAATAAGGAACTCCAGACATCCCGGTTTTGCGCCGAGGTCCACCAATTCGATATCCCTAAAAGCTGTCTGGCGTCCTGGCCCACGCCATCGCTCCATCTTAGGCAGGGTCTGCCTCGTCTTCTTTTCCTACCATAGATATTGCCCTCCATACGGATTAAGTGACCCGCCCATCGTAACCTATTGAGCCGGATTTTATCCACAACCGGGCGGTCATGGTATCGCTCATAGATTTCGTCATTGTGTAGGCTACGGAAATTAGGTCTTGCTGTTTAGAAAATTGTGGAGATAAAATTAGTCCGAAAGCTTATCTTTGATAAATTTTGGAAGTTACCAAACTTTAAGAATCAAATCAAAACAATATCAATTTGTATATTATGTAACACTTGAAAATGTAAGTGAATTGGTTTATGGAAAGCTCTTTCGGGATATTTTCAACATCTCAGATGGATGATTGGTGCGTGCTCTTTAAAAAGGTGTCTCTGGAGAAGATTTACATAGAAAATATGAAAATTCCAGAAGACATTCAAAGCTTCCTTGCCTTTACTAGTTATTACGTAAGATTAATTTAAGATTTAATTAATTTAAGATAATATTTAAGCCCACATCTAAATATTAGGAAACGTATAAAATGTGGATATGGATGTACAGAAAAATCAAAAATACGATTCTTTTAGAGTTACAAAAGTTTGAACTTGATTTACATTTGTGATCTACAGAAATGACTAGAAAATATTTAAAAGAAGGGAGAAATATGTATATGTCGAATTTTCAATTTCGTAATTCATTAAAAGGTTCACAGGAAGTTGGTTCATCTTCTTTAAAATATCTTCAAAAAAAAAAACAGACGACTGCGATTGCCCCCAGGGCAGAGGCAACTCATCAGATGCTGCTTCACCTCCAGCCTGGAAGCAGCGTGTCTGAAGTAGTTCAAGGGTATTTCTCACTTCCTTTTATTAGATTGCAAATACGCCATTGGTCCAAATTATATTCAACAAAACCGTTTTGACATAAGCTACGTGAAACTGAACCCCAAATGGACTAAATGGTCTGGTCCGCCAATCAATGGATCACGGGTTCAGGACTCCCATAATTCCAAGTAAAAATAACAACAACATAATGAAAAATGGTGATTTTGTAATTACTGTTCAAAGTTAGTTATGCTGAGAAAAATATAAGTATTCCGAGATAAAAAAGCCAACTCCATCTTTGGCATCAATATTTTTTAACACACAAAAACGCAAACGCATTTAAAACGAAGTGACTTATGGCACTTTCAAAATAAACGGCTCATACATCCCCTTAAAGAACTTATAATAGAAGCTAAAAATAAAAGGGGTAGCACTTCGCTCTAAAAAACTTAAATTTGATTGGGCTGCCAAATTTTTTGAATAAATTTTACTCATACAGCTTGTTGGTAAACTCCTTTCTCCAAACTTCTAAACACCGTCATTGCGAAGTATCTGCCATGGTAAACTACATATATTCATATTCTTATTACCAAACTATCCAAGTCCACCACCATAATTTCTCAACTGTCAGCCAAATTTACAAATCGTCTCATTTAATAATTAAGTTTACAAATTTAAATGATTGTGCCAACGAGAATTCTACCTTAAAATGAATTTCGTTGTTCTGAATCCAAATTTATGGCTGTTCTTGTTAAAACATTAATCAGTGTCCACGAATTCGTCGCCATACATCATATTATGAGTGATCAAGACTTTTTTCGAAACACATACTAAAATTTTCGATGGTTTACAGACATTCCTGATTTATCTATTCGTGGAGACGGATAAATAAAAAATTTATATTAAAAAATATGAGTGTCTCATTTGGTTATTTCGATGATGTCATTTGGAATTTATTCATATTTCCCAGATTTATTAATATGCATAAAAATGTTTTGAATTGGACGTGGGGTAAGCAAATTGATGCTCGGAAATGTCATCGTTTTTTGTGTTGAATCATAATTATAGCGAAATAAACTCATAAATTCTCTGAATTCATATTTAGTAATAAAACAAGTTTGAGTGGATTTGTTTACACGTAGTGGCAACATTATAAAAGGCTGCATTCCTTTAGATGGCTGCTTGATCGAATCCGAGCACAATTATTGCTGCAGGAATTTTGAAAATGATTCAAGTTTAAGTCTTTGGTCCGCGTTCCAAAAGTGTCCTAACATTGAAAGATTTAACAACCCGGATGTCTTTTGTTTCAGAAGGATCCATGAAAACAGCGATCCATAGTTGGCATTTAAGGAAGTGTCTAAAAGGAGGAAAGTTGACGCTTCAAGTGCAAATCAATTTCAATACGTAGAACTACGCCATCACTACTATCCCGGCGTATAGTGTGATGAAAGTAATATATATAGGTCCCAGGAGAAAATGAATGGAATGTTGACTAAAAACTGTAAATACATTTTCCAAAGTGGCGGACCAGTAAACCTGCTTCACCTATTTTATGTTGTTGATTGATCAAGTTGGTTTTAAAATTGAATGGTTGGGAAAGCAGTCATTGCAGGTATGCAGTACCAATCTCTGGAAGATTAGAATGACACGGTGGAAAATGAAACCTGTTTTCGAAAATTAAAACATAATTGCCACACAATACATACCAAGCAAGAATAAGCACCACAAAATAGAAATAAATTAATTTAAAATGTTACGAAAAATGATGACGAATACCATGTAAAAAACACCTAAAAATACTTCGAGTTGGTAGTTTATAGCATGTCGTGGGGTGCTCTTTTCCAAACTTCACTTAGCCAAAGTCGACAGTCCGTTTGAAGGGCAAAAAAAAATCATTTGTTTAAAAAGACTATAATTCAGTTCCTTTGAAAAAAGGAGAGTAAAGTACACTGACAATTCGACATCCCAAGAAGGAAGTATATATTTTTTATACAGCATTGGAAAAATGAAGCCAATATGTATAATTAGAAGAAAAAATAAGGTAACGTCCCATTCCTCTGACTGTCTAATAACCAAATTGTAGAAGAGAGTTCTTAACCCCCACCTCCCCCCCCGCACCGCTAAAATACATACTACTTAGTTTAATACTCGGCTACTAACACCACAACTCTCCAAACGCTCGCATATATCCTTGGGGGGGTGGGGTTTCCCGTACACAAATACTAGGCGTTTGAAGTCATTCCTGGGATCATTCTAGTTTCTGGAGTTTCTTCTGGATAGCGACCATTGTAGTGTTTACTGCTACTCATTTTAAGCCCGATTTTAGGTTTTGTAGGGTCATTGTCTAAGTTGGGGGTACCGCTCCTCCATGAACTTTTGACAATGGAATATAAAGTACTCGGCGTTATAGGAAGCAATCGTGCTTTCAGGACAATCGAAAGGTTTGTCCATTCTAAAGCCATTGAAATACCTCCTATAACTACCGTATCTCATAATGAATTGAGGTGGTTTTCCATTTTTCCTATCTTCGCTCAAACCCTTTAACAATGCAAGACATCATTATAGGCTCAGTGGCCCCTTTCGTAATTATCCATCATTGCTGCCAACTTTTCTACAATTTCTCGAAAGTCCACAGCCTTTTCGGACGGAATCACCCTTATTCGCTAGCAAACATAGCGCCCACTTTGTACCATAAAAAATCTAATGGAATCATTCCGCTCTCGTCCAGATAGGAGCCATGCAAGATGTATTTTACAACCTATGCGATAAGTAGCCTGCTCGTGATTTTTAGCACGCTCGGTTAACTGAGCTATGTACCGAAAGACACCAAGTGTAGCTAAAGTACTCTAAGTCGAACCCTAATTTGCACTCCTGACATCTAGGGTAAACACTGCCCAGAAGTCATCACTTCGCGAGTCTGTTTTACGATTATTAATATTGCATGAACGTTGAACAGGTTAGTCTGAATCAGTACTGCCTGTTGTAAATAATTTTCTAGCATCCTTCCCATAGTGTCCAAAGAATAGATAGGGTAATATGAAGACCGTACACCACTCGAGGACTTTATTCAGGATCCCGTCCAATCCCGAAGTTTTCTTATCCCCAATAGATCTGAAGATTCACCGAAGCCTGATACAGATGGCAGAATTAACCTTGCTTGTTTTTCAACGCGGCGCTCTTCATATCACTTCTACAATGTTTTATTAATATTTTGAATAAGGCGGTCTTGTCGAAGTAATGGAAAATTATATCATTCTAAATCTTAGTGCATGTTCTCGGTAATTCCAGAGAGAAACATACGCTAAGTTTATTATGACTTTCCTAAATAAATGAGTGCAATAGACAGATCGACAGGCAAACGAGTAAAGGAATAGGCGGATATAAAAATAGGCAGTGCAACCACTACCTGCTGATACGCGCTGTTTGAGTAACCATCTGAATGGCTTTATAAGCGAGCTTACTTGTTACATGCCAGTGTAACCACCATATTCCTTCCTGAATGGGCGATGTCGAAATCTGGGCAAGGCTGTGCCTGGTGCGTTGAGGTAAACGTATCTTGCCAGTTTCGAGGTTGAACATGTCAGTTTGCTGTGTGCCCTGAACTGGGAGACCTACTTGAGCCACTCAGGAGAAATAGAGGAAAACTATCCCTGAGAGTCTACGGAACTTTTGGCTACTGTCTACTGGTGGAAAGCTGAGCAGTCCAATGAGCACAATAGTAGCGGGAGGCAATCATGCGCCTTAACTTGGACCAAATACACATACAAAAATATTGATAAACGGTACGAATTATGATTGGAGGCTGAGATGATATGGACGCTGCTTTAAGATTAGTTGGTTGTCATAGTAGATTATTCTATACTTCACGTTTATGTCCATGGAGATAACCAAGTATTGTTTGTGGCAGCGGAGGCGTCTGTAACCTCAATCAGGTTTCCAAAAGGGCACATTCGAAGAGTGAAACAAATGTTTGGAAAATTCTCAAGGTCTAGAATCAGGATAAAAGGAAGAAATTCCTTTCGCACGTGATTGTTATCGGGAGCAAGGATAATCTTTCTTAAGCTGAGACTTTATGAAAAGTTGGCATTGCCACGAAAATCGACACAGCAGATTGGACCTCGGTCCTGAACAACTCATTACCATGTTGACATTATCATCTCCGAGAGTTTCTGTGACACCATTGAAGAAGGCGAGCGCACGATTGATTTGTTTACTGATTACGCGTTGCTGACGAGAAATAGGCCATCTGGTAACCACTCGTCAAAAAAACAAGTAACGTGCCTGCCTGTGGTCATGCGGATACACGTAATGTTCTTCTCATTTCATACTTTGCTCACTGAAGGGCAGACATATGGCGGGAATATTTCAAGTAGATTTTAACGGAAAATGTTGCTCATCCATCATTTTCCACAAATTTTAGAGCTATTTCAATTGTCGGTTCCACAGAAGTTGAAGAGGGAAACAAATGTATGCAATCGGCGAAAGCAATTGGAGCTGACGATATCGAGGCTTGAATTCGGGTGCGTAAACTTAGAACCTAATAACTGATTCAGTGAGTTCTTCAATCGCATTATCTGATTGGTAAGGAAGCACAATTGTTCCAATATGGAAAGGGAAAGACAGTCCAACAGAATTGTCAAGCTATCATCATCAATTCAGTTTTTATCTCTTACTCTGTAGATTTTTGGACGCATTTTGGACAGCCGCATTTGTAACGTTTTTCAAATTACCGAAATAAACAGCAACGTCATTCGCCCTGTTCACCTCTAGGGTTCTGTGTGCTGACCGGTTAGGAAGGACAATGGAAGCTACCTGGCGGTAATGGGGATGAAAATGTTACTTTGGATCAGTGGCATCACATGCCATGATCACATCCGAAATGAACACACCACGGACCGTAGAAAAACTGCAAGGGAGACATCTTCGATAGAATTGTCATAACATCTGAGGTGATATTGGTGGGAAAGGATCCAAAGGCCGATTTGAACAACTATGGTTTAAAAGGCTTGATGGTCATTTCACAGCCTTTCAACTCCACTCGGACAAAGTCTATGAACTAGAAAAATGCAAACTTGATCTAAGCGAGGCGAAACCGATACCGAATGGAACAAAGCGTGAAGAAAAGAAGTAGTAAAGAAATAGAAAATTGGAACAAGACGATCCTCAAAATATAATAGTTCTTGTTTTTCAATATTTGAACTAAACATCATTCAGATGTTCAGGTGTCCGGATAGCTGAGTGGTACGGAAGGTCGCGGTTCAAATCTCACTGGTAGCAGTGGGATTTGTATCGTGGTTTTTCGTCGGATACCAGTCGACTCAGCTGTGAATGAATACCTGAGTCAAATCAGGGTAATAGTCTAGGGCGAGCGCAATGCAGACCACATTGCCTCCTACAGTATACTGTAGTGTACCGTGTCGTTCTTGAACGAAGTGCTCTAACACC
The DNA here is from genome assembly GCF_905115235.1 of Hermetia illucens. Lineage (NCBI taxonomy): Eukaryota > Metazoa > Arthropoda > Insecta > Diptera > Stratiomyidae > Hermetia > Hermetia illucens. The sequence continues at coordinate 150,719,002 of NC_051849.1, forward strand.
CTTCAAGGCCCTGATCCAACATGGATTGTTACGCCAACGATTATTATTATCATTCAGATTGTAGCAGCCCCATATGTATCAAACCATTTAATTCCATAAAATTTCTCCTTTTGATCATTTGGATTATTTGCGGATTCATGGAATATATCTAATACAACAAAACATTTCCGTGTTTATTAAAATAACCAATGGTACGTCGGCTGTGATTTCCGTGTTTTCGTCCAATTACATGATACAATTTATTGAATCGGGTTAATATAATATTTGAAGTCTATCCAGTTTGCGACATCTTTGGTATTGATTTGATTAATGCCAATATTTCCATTTAATCCTTTGCGATACGATTTTCGTGATAATTTCAGATCATTTCTTGTTGGCCATTGAATTACCGTCAGTCAGCATTTCTTGCAGCTGTTGCATAATATTGGTTTCAAAGTAGGTCGTAGTTGAAAGAAAAGGATGCCATTGTGATTGTCCAGGAAGCCGGATTCACCATCTGGGCTGACTATCGTCAACTTGTAAGGTAAACCTAACCAAAAAAGCCCATCAGCCCGGACCTACAAAAATATCCTGTCTGCACTCAGTTGCTTTACTCTGCGATAGCTAGGTTCGGGAATATAAGCCTTATCATTTAGGTAATTCAACCCTTCATATATTACATTCGATATTCATTAATTCATTTGTATCTGTATCTAACTACTACATATTTTGTAAGCGCACATTAAAGATAAGAAGCTGATTCAACCGCTCGTGTGGTACCGAATATTTCAAAATATGGAGGTGGCGAGCGCGGAAAAGAAGTTCTAAATGATGGGTTGTATGTTCGACCTGATTCTTCTATCATCTCAGTGTTGACGTAAGAAAACGTATGCTTGAGCCACGAAATGTTATCTACGTTCCCCTTTCAACAAAAAGTGGATCATAACAACCCTACTTAATCTCTAGAACCCTCTAACAAAAGTAGGGAAAGAACCGACGAAGTCTAATGAACACTGTTGATAGATTAAAGTTTTCGGGGGATATACGCACCCTCAGGACCATCCAGGTCGTTCTTTAAAAAAAAACGTCGTCAAAGTTTAGTGATCCGATGTGAATAAATGTGTACACATTTTCAAGATACATATTATGGTAGAACTAATCGCTCAAACCCAACTAAACTAGTGAAGTATGAAATTAGAAATTTTAGCCAAAATAGATAAATGCGGCAGAGTTTAATATGACAGAACTATATGGCTGTCGCCATTCAACTTTCATTTGCGTAATACAAAGTTTCTTTCGGTGACTCGAAATTCTTTGAACCCCTCTTCCAGATACAACCAACTTTTCTAGCACTACATTACGTAGTAGTGTAGATCCGCTCAAAAACAGATTTCTTCAATACCTCACTATTTCTGTCGCTTCACACTTTATTCTCGTCCTTCAAATTTCTCTCGTCTCTATCCGTTTTTAAAGCTTCGTATATTTTTCCATTTTTAAGGTTTTGTGTAAAACAACCCCGTACGTGTGTAAGGTGGATGGCATTTTTATTTATGTAAGTCATGTAAGCTGGCCTCGATTTCAGCATCAATTTGGAGATAAGAGAGTTAAGGTCCAAACTGCACCCATCGTAGAGTTTAGTAGATGAACTTACCTAACCAAAAAATCTAAAAAGACGATAATGCTTCTGAAAGAAATGTACGCCTGAAAACACACACCTGTGTTTAAATAAAGTTGTTGATGAATCGCATCCCACTTTTGACAATTCTCAAAGGTTTTTTCCCCTCGTCTACATCCGCATTGGAAAGCACACAATCAGGAGATCGTGCCTTCCCAATCTTGTGCAGGTAAAACTTAAAATCTCCATGCTCACTTAGGACCTGAGTACGGAAACAGTCAGTCTCACCATGCTTTCAATTCGGCCAATGCACCTAAGTTGCCAATGACTTTCATTTTATCATTCATTGTACATTGCGGTTCTTTACGAGCAACCTTGGCCGATCTCCTTTGCGCTTGTATACGCTTTACGCTTCTTGGCAAGAAGGACAAGGAGAATCAGTTCAGAGACAGTGCGGTAGGTAGATGTAACTTACAAAACTCCTCGTCTCTGTACTTCCGCAAGGTACATCCCATATACCCCCTTGCTAAGAGCATCAGCCCATACTTCCCCGCCATAGAGCAGAACAGACTGCGTTGTACTCGTCAAAAGACGTCGCCTGTGTTTATCATTAGCCGACTTAAGGCCGAAACTCCGGTTGCAATCTTGTTTGCTGCTACTTTGATTTACTCGAAAAGACACATCTTTGAGTCGAGCCTTTGCCCAAGGTACCTAACCGTTAGTTTTGACTTGATTATCGACTCACCAATCGCTTTAATATGCTAAGTCTGCTTTGCTTGTTCAACAGTGTGTTCGGTAACAAGTACCGCAACATCATCTGCATTTTTAACCAGGCGCGGCTCTTCTGGCATGTCGAGTCTAAGAAGACTATCGTAGGAAGCGTTGCAGATGTCTGGTCCTAGCATGGATCTCTGCAGCGCCTCTGACATGACCTCAGCTGACCATCAAACGTCTCATAGAGGAGGGAGCAGTTTGTCAGATATTCACTCAACATCCGTAAGATATATCTTTCCGAGCATTTTCCCCGCAGTATCAGCATCAACGGCGCTACAATCGTTATCCGGTCTAGGCTTGCCTTAATAAGGAACTTCAGACATCCTGGTTTTGCACCGAGGTCCACCAATTTTATATCCCTAGAAGCTGCCTGGCATCCTAGTCTACGCCATAGTTCCATCTCATTTCATCTCGTCGCGCGCCTGCTCGATAAAGGCAGTTTTTGGCAATATGAGGCATACAAAGTGGTCTGTATGCAGACAGCAGCTCAGGGTCACCTTTACCTTTGGAGAAGTAAAATGCCTCTTTCAAGCAACATGCTAGAAGTACAGAAGGCATGTATATAAATGATGGTATAAACCAGAATACTGGAAAGTTTCAAAGCGTTACCATTACTAACAAAGTTATAGAAAAGTCAAAGTTTCCAGTGAATTTACTGCATATTAAGACATCACGGGTAGAATACCGTCTATTCTTCATATGTATGTACTAATATATATAAGCGGCACAATAAACTAAACCGTCTGAAATACTTTGGGTCCACATGGGGATGGCATGAAAAGATCTTGTTTTTTCTTCTATCTTTTCCCTTGAATCAATCTCAGTTATTCTAAACATACATATATATGCTTATAAAGCTTGCGGATAGTTTATGCACAGAAAAAGATAGTTTAGTCAAATCATTGAGTGGGTGTTCTTTGCTTTCAATTGTATTATTTATAGAAAGCATTCTATGAATTTTGGTTATATCTCAGCATATCAGATATTAGGATTTTATAAAGTTCCTAAATAAAATGCAATGATCTAAATACATGATAATTATATGAAAAATCAAAAATAATGTTCGATAAGACATAATTTCCTTCAATAATTCAACAAAACAACAAAGTGAAGTATTTTTCAAACATAATTCTTTGACCATATTTCTGATCCATCAACTTTTCCTGTTGGTGATGCGAGAGGCTTCGTAAGTACGAATTCAAAGCATGGTAGACCGGAATTAGTACTGTATCTGTTCACTGCAGGATTTACAATGGATAATCGAAAAAACGTTCGTGGAGGAACTTATCTAATTCGTTTTTGACAGATTGAAGTGGACAAATGTTCCCAGCGAAAGAAAAGCTGCCGTCTTTTTTAAACCACAATTAAAGATAAATATCTCAGGGAAATTGTCAAACAGTTCAACAGCTTCAACTAAAATTTTTAGTTTAACTTGAACTAAAATTCTAGATTTTCTTTGAATATATTTGTTCCCTTCAATTTCGGTTCCACAGTTATTAATTCCATTCAAATGACTAAGTCGAATTTAAATTGAACCTAAAGATACTTATAATCAACTTATAATATTTAATCGCATTAATTAGTTATGATAATGACAAATATAAGAAAAAATATAAGCCAGTATCCTAATTGCCTTTTCTATTGTGGCTGAAACTTGAGCAGGTTAAGTAACATTGGAATTATTTATATAATTGTAAACATACATTTCAGCAGGACATATAATCTCATTTTCAAATTGATACAATTTATTTCTATGATGTTATGATTAAACGTCCACAGATCGTACAAAAAAAATTTTGGAGAACTATATTACTTATTTTTTGTTTTTTAATATATATTTCAATACCTCAAACAATGACTTCATTGATTTGGGAATACATTTCTGAAAATCATTAAATGAATGATTTCTAGAAAATTCTTAACAATATTGTAAATAAATAAATTGTAGAATTTAATTCAATATTATGAAAATTGTTTGAATAGAATTATTGAAAGTTCAATTTCAGGAAGTCAAAGAAATACCATTCACGCTTTCATAGATTTTCGAGCTATGACTGAAAATTATATAACAAATTTAAAGAAATCTTTCATATGATCATTTTTTTCGTATATGGACATACATATATGTACATATGTAGATGACCATTAAGAATGATGTTCGCTTTTGTGTGAAGGAAGCAGGAAACATTAAAATATTTAGAATTTTCAGTTATATACAAATAGAAAAGCAGACATTGAAAGAAAACCCACGGCCTTTTCTACCCGAGGGTCCAGCTTATGGTTCCTGACTTCATTCATTCTAATTCGATTATTTCTCAAGGCTGGATTTCCAATCGGGTCTCCCACTGTTGCCATCTATTGGCCGGTAGCGAAATTACAATAAATTGGCGTGATCAACCCCACTTTTCACTTTCATCTTGTCACACTGAAGTGGAATATATAATAGTTTTGTTTAGCTGTAAATGATATCTAGGCAATACGCACAATAAGTATAATTTGTTACTTTGTTTAGAGATTACCTGTAAATTAAGCTTAATGGATTGTTCCTAGTTCTAGTTCTGGGGAGAAGTAGATTCTTCATAAATGTGTTTCTTTCGTATATCAATTATTCCTTTTAGTTATGACGTCAGAACCTTATTTGCATGGTTTAAGATGTAGTAAACTCGAGCAAAATTGATAAGTTCGCTATAACTTTGATTTTGATAGCCGGATTTTCACGAAACTTTACAGTACGTGGCATATTATCCTCCATACTGTTGGTACTCCAACGGTTTTTTTTTCAGTCAATTTCAAAAAGTTAGTAACATACAATTAGTAAGTTTATTTTAACAGATATCGAAATGAGACCTATAAGCGCATGGACCTGAATTTTTTTCAGATTTTTTGGTTGGGTAGTTTGAGTCTTGTCTCGCTTTGATTTCGCACATTTTGACCTCTTACTCGCACATTTCGCAATTTATGATAAAATTAAAATATGCTCGTGAAAGTACTAATTGAGACCTTTGATTTGATACCCCACACGGGGATATTAGGTGCATGTCTGGGGAGCCGCCTTTAAATCCCACGTAAATTTATGCCGCTCAGTGTATGCGTGGGATTTCATAGTTTCCATATATACCCCAAATTCCATTTGGATCGGGTTAGCCATTTTGGAGAACAGTACCCGTGGCAGACAGACTATGGAAAGGTTTTAATAAGGTTTTGTTTTACATAAAATCTCCAAGAGGGAAAGAATATGAAAGCTTAGAAGAAGTTAAAATGAATGAAAAAAGGGGGCGCTATTTGAAATTATCACTCAACATCGATATGCCCGACCAGGAAGCAAGGTTCGAGGCTCTGTGTTCTTAGTACGCATAACTCTTATGACATACGTCATCGATATCCCGAACCACAAACATGCTAAATAGAGACGCTTTGCCTCTCTCCCATTGAGTCCCTTTGCGCTGAGATTAATCTGATGCTGTCAGTGGTAACCATCACGAGCCCAAAATGTTGGTTGGCTTGTTGAATTCTATATTGTGAAAGAGCTTTACCACCCGTTTACAGACTTTCTGTCGCCTTCTGAAGTCTACATTTGTTACAAGTCTTGACCTGGTGGATGCGTTCTCGCAAATATTGCTTGGTGAAGCTTTTACATATAAAATGACTTTGAAAGTTTCGAGACTTCGATTTACTACATTATAGCACAGGGTTAATAATCGCTTCGAATTTAGTAGGTGAAAGCTTTGATCGAAAATTGTGATAGTTCCAATTTTGATCTGTCATATGCAATGGCATAAACATCAATTATTTATGTACCTAGTTCAATATATTTCGCTTATTGCCTGTAGCTCTATCATATATACAGACCAGATCAGAAATTTGCACACACAATAGGTCTTTCACGAGAAACGATTATCTGTCGCTTCTATGGTCCTTTGTTAATATATAATAACTAACTGCATCTGGCTGACGTTGACAACAAATGTTTTTTTTTCAGGCTCGAAGAAAGTGGGTTGGCACCAAACCGCCCTTGTGCCTACCCAGGGAAAGTTATTTTCGGGGCTGTCAACAGCCAGCTTTTAGGAACAACGATTTGTATTGCTGCCAGACTGTCGCGGCCCTTGTGGTTCATTGACAACGTTGTAGGCACTCTGCGTCAACCAATTTTCAAAATTAAATTTCCTTTTTTTAAAAACTAAGACAACACTTTTTGAAAATGAATTTTACTAATTCCTAATAATGACTATGGAGAAAAGTGGCCCTAATGGTCGAAAAACACTAACAACGCCTAGCGTATTAACGACGTTTCCCACGATGACATCAAACCAGAGTTACCCATGCCATTCGATGACGAAATTACCATTGACTTTGAATCGTAGCAACAAACGCCTTCGGAGCACAGTGAGCTCGGCAATATGCAAGTTAAGTATGATGATGTACAACGGCAAAATGAGACTCAGCGTACTGAAATCAAGCTGCGGATGAAAATGGTCAGCAAACTTAGGGACACCATGAGATCCCTATAATATAGACTGGCGACTATATTTCCCTCTATAAAGGAGAGACAGCACGCGGCTGCGCTGACCAACCCGACAGAAATATTTGCTGAATCCCCTCCACTGCGCGAGCCATGTCAAGTGGTGACTTCTTCATCCCGTTCAACGCAAGAGGAGCCTGCAAGTGAGCCAAAGTAGGGACCGGAAGCAGAAAAAATGTGCCTTGAGGTTCTCGAAAAGGAGCAAAAGAAAGACCCGTTCAACTTCGTCTGTCGGTGGAAAAAACCCAAAAAGCAAGAGGCAAGTGCTCCCCAAGTGTCAGGTATTAGTACTTCCTCTGCTAGTAGCTTAAAATTCAACAATGAGACAATTCCTTCAATTACAGCATGCGGGGTTATAAAACCCTTATTTTTGCGAAGTCCACAGGTACCATGCCAACATTTTTTCGCTCATTAAAAAGTAAGGGCTAAGTGTAACCACAAGAAACCCTCGATCCCTTAGAACTCAGTCAATAATTGTCCGCAGTCTCCACAGGGACACTGAAAGAATTATGGCTGAGCTCACTTCAGAGTACCCACTGCTGAAAGTTCGCTCGGTTTCATATTTTGTGATTAAGAAATCTTCAGTCAAGTAAAAAGTGGCTCAACTTCCACAGAATTTGACCAGTACAGGCGTGTCATTCGCGCAGATCTCTTCCCAAAGCATCGAATGAAGGAAGCGCCAAACAACCAGATAGGGGTCTCCGAGAGTCAGGAAAAGCGTCGATTCGCAGCAATTAAACTTATACTTAACTTATAGCGTTAAGTATCCGCGTTCCTGATATCACACGCCCAACGTGCCACCGCCCAATTGTTAATTGACACTCTGAATGCAGACTTTTACTGTTTTTCGGAGACTCACCTTAAAACCAGGCATAACATCAACGTCGCCAGATATAACATTATTCGGAACAATAACAATTCAGGCACTGCCCTCCTAGTCCAAAGAGACGATCTTTTTGAGAAAGTCGCCATCGAGAACCTGGAAACTCCTTCCGCTGCGGCGACAATTTCCACAATAAAGAATTAATCCAGATATCAACAGACATGAAACCCGGTCCTAATGTTTCAGAGTAGAAACAGGCTGACGGATAAACACAAGTCAGGAAACTGCGTTCTAAGAACAGGGAACCTGTCTGCAGTGATGTTAGAAAAGCGCACTTTCTTGGGGAATCATTTGAGAGTCAGCTCACTACCTCACCGCCTCGTAACAATTTACTCTTACTGCAACTGTTGAAGCGACAATTAGAAAATTCCTCTTTCAACATTCCAATAGATTAACCTTTTCGGCTATGAACACCGCAGTCAGACTGGTAGATTTGCAACATTTTCTAACTCTCCCACAACTCACCCCCTTGACTCACAACCTAAACTGTAAAAATCTGTCAGACCAATTTGCCAATTTGATTGTCAGAAATTTGTGCACCGTCTTCTTAAAATTTCCTTCAACAGTTTTTCTATCTGGCTATTATCTAACTATTAGGTTGTTGCAAATGAAATGTCGGATATTTGAGTAAAATTTCAAAAAACTATAACTTTTATGAAAATTAATTTTATTAGTCAAAATAAGAACCAGCAGCTTCAATGCACTTCTCCCAACGAGATACAAGGGCATTTATTCCAGTTTCGTAAAAGTCTGGGTTTCTAGAGCTAAGAAATTCTTCAAAGGCACTTTTGACAGCTACTTCATTGCTGAATTGTTTCCCCGCCAAAAAGTGATCCAAATGCTTAAAAAAGTGGTAGTCGGTTGGCGAGAGGTCGGGTGAATATGGTGGATGAGGAAGAGTCTCATATCGTAATTCATTTAATTTTTGGACCGTCATTCTGGAAACATGAGGTCGGGCGTTATCATGGAGCAGTATCACTCCATCTCTGTTGACCAATCTAGGCCGCTGAACACGTAATTTCTCGTGCATTTCATCAAGTTGGGCACAATATTTCTCTGCATTAATTGTTTCACCACGCTCCAAAAACGAATAATGAATAATTCCAGATGCAGACCACCAAACTGTTACCATTACCTTCTTCGGGTGAAGGCTCGGTTTTGGCATGTGTTGTGGAGGCTGATCGGCATCTAGCCATTGCGCTGATCTGCGACGGTTGTCGTACAATATCCACTTTTCATCGCATGCCACTATTCTGCGCAAAAAGGGATTGTTCCTGTTGCGGTTGAGTAGAGAACTGGATATTTCCATTCGCAGCGCCATGTTTTGCTCGTTGAGTTCATGCGGAACCCACTTATCAAGCTTCTTCACCTTTCCAAGCTGTTGTAAGTGCCGAAATACTGTCGAATAGTGTACGCCGGATCAGATTCCACTATCAAACGCAACTCGTCGTTGTCGATCGATGGTCCTGGGTGTCCACGAGGTTCACTTTGGAGGGTCATGTCGCCTGATCGGAATTTTTCGAACCACCGCTGTGTCATTCGTTCGTTTGCTGCGTCAGCTCCAAATGCTCTGCAGATGTTTCTGGTTGCCTCCGCTGCGTTGTGACCAAGTTTAAATTCATATAGAAAAAGTAGACGTTTTTGACTCCCTTCCATGCTTTTTTCTTTGAGTTTTACTTGGAACTTCAATGACGATTGAAACTGAAATGACTCCTTGATCGAACGAACGACTATTTATACTCAATTATCCCATACCACCAGAGTCACCTTGCGGCAGTTTTAAACATTAAAATCATAACTAACTTCATTCATTGAAAAATCCGACATTTCATTTGCAACAACCTAATACTTAGAAAGTAGCGAAAATCGTAGCGAACCGAAAGAAAGGAATCTCCTCCAAGCCAAATAATTTCATATCCATCTTCCTGCTTTCCAATCTAAAAGAACGTGTTGACAGAGTCTGGACAACTGAACTCGCTAAAGCAAAACTGATTCTCAATAAGTCCCTGATAAGACTCGTTATTTATTAAGGAGCACCTACGTGGATCACCTGCTCTAATTCTGCCATGAATACTAATATATTATACGAGCCTATCTTATAACTGGAAGATTAGAAATCTCGGAAAAAACTCGAAAGAAAGTATATCGGCTAGAAAAAGTGAAACCACTTCGAGAATATATATGTTGTCAAAAGACTCCCCAAATCTACTAATTTGGTAACTCTACCTACAGGGTAGCCACATCTCCTTTGGCCATTTCTATGACTTATAAACTAAAACCCTCCATCCTTTCCCTCTTTGACACTCCCTGCCTGATAGGGGTACGTAGAGGTTAAGCACAAGTTTTGAGATTACACTTCAAAAAATTGAACAGTGGCGCGATCTTCATCAAATTTGCTGAAGTTTTTTGATGAATCTTTCCCTTCCCACATGCCAAGTTTCAGCTCAACGCGATCATCTTAGTTCTAGTAAGTGCATGTTTCTGTAACTTCTTCTTCTATTGTGTTATTAAAAAATGGCGAAAAATTTAGAGCAAAGTGCGTGTTTGCTGTTTAAACGTACGTGCGTGTTTGCCTTGTTTAAACGTACCAAAACGTACGAACTGATGCGCAATGTGTATGGTGAATCAGTTGTGTCTCGTGTAAAAACATCGATGGCAAAGGGATCATTTGCCATGAATTTGTTCCGAAGGATCGAACTGTCAATGTCGAATTTTACAAAGTTTGGGCCGTTTGCGCAAACGTATGGCACGTGTGAGGCCAGAATTATATGAAGACCTCCTCCACGATAATGCCGGGGCGCATACGGTCACTGTTGCTCAGCAGTTTCTGACTAAAAAAGGTGTAACTCAGTTGAGCCATTCCCCCTACTCTCCAGATTTGGGTCCAACAGACTACTTTGCTTTCCCAAGGTTGAAATTCGTGATGATGGGAATCCATGCAACGATTGAGGACACCCAAAAATCTGTAACGGCTAAGTTGGAAGCATTTCCAGCTTCTGAGTTTAATAAAGCGATGAATAAGCTACAATATTGCGCCAATGAGCGTATTTGTGTTAACGGAGACTATTTTGAATAAAAATTATCCTCTCAAATTTTTTGCATTTTTAAAAATCGTTTTCGAAGTATAGTCTTAAAACTTATGAGACGCATCTTGTATATAGTATCCTAAGTATGTAAGTATCCTAAGTTGAAATTAAGCACGAAGGCGCCTTTTTTTAAATAAAGTTAACGTTTGGTTACTTAATAAATGGTAAGATTATGCGTGCATATGAAATATATAGTAAAGTAAATTTATATAGAAAGGCGCGTAAGCCAAACAAATGCAATAGCAATCCACTGAAATAGAAGTAAGATAGTTAAGCTCAACTTAAGTTAGAAATAAGCTACCAATGTTTAGATATAAGCCACTATTGGAAAATGAAAACTAAAAATTAACGAATGTTTATTTAGAGTAGTCTGTAAAAAGTGTTCCTTATCGCCATACCGTAATATGCTTCGTAAGTATGAGTCCATTGCGGTTTCTCCCCTTTACAGTGTTAATTCCTCCACCACTCCACTTCCGTCCCCAACAAGCTCTTACATAATATATATGTGTCTCAAATAATCACGCTATTGTTTTCTAGACCATTTAATATTGAATTCACAAACTACAATCTAGCAAACAAAGTTTAAAGAAATATCATTCCCATAATTGTGATCTTCTCTGACGGAACAACACGTTAACTTGCTTACAGAAATTATATGGCGAGATTGGTTCTATTTTATTAGTTCTTTCCTTCTCCTTTCTTGGAAATTAAACCAAACATCAAACCTTCAATAATAATAGAATGATTTACGACTCAGCCACCGATTCCACTCAGTTATCATACCATCTTCCAATGAATATCTCAAAATTGTAGTAGTTGAAATTCAAAACTACTTTGTCCACTAATATATTAATTTACCAAGAAACCTTGGATTTTGGGGCAAAAAATCGTCTTTCAGGTGACAACAAATATTTCCCAAACCGCATTTGCATCAGTGTATGTATCATGTTTGATATCATGACCGATGGGGATTACTTTATAGACTTTTTACGATCAATCCCCTTATTAAAAATCAATTAAAGTGAGAATAAGGAGCCCACAGAGATTCCAAGCACCGATTAAAATCCATTGAATCCTGACATGTAGACAATATAAATTTTATTTACGACTCCATGCTTTTATTAATAATGTTTTGATTTCTTAAAAATTTAATAAGGACATTAATTTGATTTTAATGTTTTTGAGGATGATTTTGTCATTTATTGCCTTGATGTATTTATTAGTTGTGGGATTTATGAATGTCCGACTGCCAGACAGAGAGGTTAACATAAATTAATACAGGAGGGAATATTTTAATGTAACCTTTACAAAGGTGCCCCAAACCAAACAGTGAACTCTTCTTTAATTAATGCAATATACAGCTGCAATTTATATATATATACATCTTGCTCAAAGGCGCTCCTGCGCGAATCAAGCTTTGGCTTTCAGATACTGGAGGTGAAAACTTAAGTTCATCTATTGAGTCAGTTTTTAATTTCGTTGAACCAACAGGAATTTGACAGATATACATATGTTCATATGAGAGAAGTATAGCAACTAAAACCACATATAGCAATTATTATCTTTTGTTCAGATTTCCAATAATATTTTGTTTAAATTTAAGTCTACCCATCCGGTAGAATCATAGTAGAATGACTAAGAATTAACTTACATTATAAGAAAATAGATTACCGCACGAAGAAGATTGTACCCATATCAATGTGTGGGATTTATAATTCAAAATTTGTGTGATATGATGAATCCTTTCATAGTCTCATCGACCTGTTTCGATGGTAGTTATTAATCAATCAAAATCCCATCGAATCGATTTCATGGTACTAGAAGCAGTGATTTGCTCATCTTCCATATTCTCTCAAGGCGATAATTTAAAAGATTTTCAGCTTATGACAAAAGTGCAAATTGCACCTTCATAAAGGACTAAACAGTGGATAGTTCAACACCAGCTCTGATTCCACCATTGTGTCACCCACATCAGAAATTTCCCATTAGTCGATTGAGCTTGAATAACATCTGGTTCAGCTTTCATGTAAATTGACTTGAGATAGTGCAACAATTTAGTGCTGATAATGTTGCTTACGGTAGGGTTCTACAATAGAATGATGTATATCTCCGTCTAAAATGTGGTCGACTTCTTTTAAAGGTTAAGGGGGTCATCCCGTGTGAAGGACGTTTTTCTTCGCTTTTTTTGAAATTTTTTGTGAAGAACTGGATGAAGATACAAATGCGAATTTTTCATCATATATTTATTAATATCTTGAGTGTGCGTAGCAATTTTTCCAGCCAGGTAACATGGTTCATTATAGAAATACAGAGCAATTTATACTCCCATCTCCAAAAAAGGTGTTTTTCTGCTACCACGCTAGAGGGCGCTGTGATCATCTTAAAGCCGTTAACGTTCAGACTTAACTACAGTCCGGAAACTAGGTCATTCGGGCCGATAAATACGCGCTTTATTACGGCGACATAAATCTGGCATGTGACTTATTACGTATTTAAAACTATAATTTCTGAAGGACTCCGAATATCAAAAAATAACTTTGCAATTGATGTAAAAATAAAAATTCGATTCCGCGGATCCGACACACGGGATGACCCCCTTAAGGCCACTTTCATTCTCTGGCTTTCTGAAACTTTGGCGTAGCAGGGTTAACAACATTCGAAATTTATTTCGAATGGTGTTAATTCGACTGATAGATGCCTCCACCGGTGTTCTCTGTGGCGCAGTAGGCATTGATATCTGATTAGAAAAAATTGTAAAAAAATAATTGAAGTTGACGGTCAGTTGCTAACGTTTTTCACCAAAACTTGCCGCATTCATTTATATGTAATTTTACAGTTGAATTATAACCAACCTTATTATTTTGAGAAAACAGAAATATAATTCGAAATACAAGAAAGAAATTTCATTTGTCATTCTTTAGAGGCAAATATGTGCAGATCTGAAAATCTATAAATCCAAACTAATTTCGTGCATCAGTAGCAAGTATTTGTCAGAAATAATTCAAAGTATTCAAAACATTTAAAACACTGTCAGTGCAAGCTGCCGCAGGGAAAACTCAAATAAGGTCACAACGAGGTATCATCCAACAACACCACGAGCAGCAACATAATCAACAAGCGCATCATCAACAACAAATTATATTATTAAATAGGTTAAGTCTTTATTCTTTTTGTAATTTTCTGTTAACATTAATAGTAGAACAGCCGCAAGGGACGGCGACGACATTTTTTAAATTCACCTTTGGCGTTCTCGTGGTCGAGTTTTATTTTAGTCTACGCATCAAGCGTCCGCTCCGGAGCGCGTCGGTGGTTTTTTTTCTTTTCTCTGTCGTACGCGCATTTGGGGGGTGCGGTCTGCCGTTAAATTAGGGTCTTTTAAAATTCGGTATAGCCGTGTCCTCGACTAAACTCATATTATTAAACTTAGCTTTTACCATGTCATAGACAACAAAAACGCGGCGGGCCCATCGGACCCCCAGGTGACCGCCCTCGCTGTACGCATCCTTCCCTTTTGGCGAATGAATCCGGAGCTGTGGTTCGTCCATTTGGAGGTGCAATTCCAGATGTCCGGAATTACAGCGGACGCGGCAAAATTCAACTACGCCATTGTGGGCCTGGATGGGGAGTCCATCCTCCAGATAGCCGAAATTGTCAAGTCGGCCTCCTACAACTTGGTCAAAACAGAGCTGATCAAGCGCCTGTCGGTAAGTGAATCAACTAAGCTGGATCACTTGCTGGCAGGCTTGAAGTTGGGCGATCGATCTCAGCCAATAGCGCGAAATGAGGCAATTGGGTGGGAGCAAGATCGACGACATCCTTCCGGAGAGTACCCAGGCGGTCCTCGAGTGCGTTTCCGTTTGTTTGGAGGCACTGGCAGCTGCGGCTAATAAGGTGCATGAGGTGTACGCACGTCCGACGACAGCAGCCGTTCAGCAGCCTTCAGATGAAGTAGGCGAGCTGAAGCGCGAAATGGCTGCTCTTGTGGCCAGCATGGCAGAAATTAGGGCGACGCTGGACGCTCAGCTTTCGGGCGGCAGGTCTACCTAAAAAAACTAAGTCCGCGGGGGGTCCTGGCGACGGCTACCCAGAACGCAGCGCCACGTCGCCTAACAATTTATGATCCTCTAAGCAGGCGCAGTTATCTTGTTGATATTGGTGCGGAGGTTTCGGTTCTTCCCGTACCCGGCTCCACCGGTTATTCCCACAAACTTTGAAGCTTGTAGCGGCAAATTCCTCGCGTGTTAACACCTACGGGTACAGGCAAGTGGACGTGAGTCTAGGCTTGCGTAGGACGTTCCCGTGGCGATTCAGCCTGGCGGATGTCAGCTTCCCCATACTAGACACAGACTTCTTGTGTCACTATGGGTTGCTAGGGTACTTGCAGAACAGGTCCCTTATAGACCCCACGACTAGTCTTAATTCGTCAGGCCGAATCTCATCTCACCCAAACAAAAATCTTTCCGTACTTTTGGAGGATATTACTGACTTTCGTGTTCGGGCACTCCTCCGAAAATTCAGCCAGATTACTACCGAAAGTAGTCTCTCTAAACCAGTAAAGCAAAATGTGCAGCACCGCATTAACACCACTGGTTCCCTTATCTTCTCAAAGGTGCGTCCTCTACAACCCCAGAAACTGGCTATTGCGCGGAAAGAATTCGAGCAACTTATGTAACAGGGTATCTGCAGACCTTCAAAGAGCTTCCGCCCCTGGCTGATCTATAGGTTAAAATTCGTATGTGTATAATTTCAAATTATCTGGGCAGTAAGGGTACTCTTATGAGTATGATTATGGCAGAGAGTGTTTCTTCATCAGCGTCTATTATAGAAACCTGGTGTATGTCGATGTTACCTACCGTAGTTTTACTTAGTTATCTATGTAGAAGACTTCTACTATTAATAATATCGCCTTCAAAATTGGTTGAGGTATGTCCTTACTGTTTTTCTTTGCTTTGCCAAATCCGAGTTTCGCCATTGAATGAGTCTTCTTTGAGTGCTTCTCTCATGCATAGTGACCGCCTGAAATGTTTCCTCAATTTCGGTAATAACATTAATTCACCTATTTGAGTTCCTAGTTCGGAAGCTGAGTGTGAATTCGTAAATTGCTCAGTCGGGGTTCGGGCAATTTCTAAATGAGACAGGTGAGGAGTATTTCATGATCCACATAAAATGATTACGCCTGTAGTCCGAGAGAGTGTTATATATAATACGAACTACTTTCCAGAAATCTCGATGACTTTCCACCTGGCTAGAGTGACGAAAGTGGGTTATAACTGGGTGATAACTGAGGACCTTTCAGTCCTTTACTTCGCCTTCAATACAGCTTGAATATCGCAACAGATTGCGGTGAGCGTGTCCTTCAACCGCTATAAGGATCGCAAAACACTTCAACCTAAAAGACTGTTTCATTTTGTCCCACTTTTCGTTTTTATTCGAAGGATGGACTCCTGCTGGTGTAAAAATCATTAGTATATCCTGCCACGCAAGTTACAAATCGATACCCGGGAGGGTCTAAAAAAAGAATGGTACAGACCTTTTGGGTACATTAGCAAATAACAACGACAGTTTAATGTAACAAAAATTACTTTATTCTAAATGCGAGTTTACAGATAACGTGGTATTTACTAGGTATCGATAAGAAGTTATGTGGAAAGCCTATTTATGAACTCAAATTGCTGACTTAGTATTTGTCTATTTTTGCAACCGTGCAATGTCGCAAATGTTGTCTAACGTCGCATTTCTTGGCGTCATATTGATCCTCACCAGATGTTACCTGACACATAACTCACATTCTTCTGTTTCGTCCCAGATTTCTCTTCGTTTCAAGATAACTTCATATCTTCTACTAAATAGATATATGGGGATCCGAGAACCAGAAGGCACTGCGAAAACTGGATTTTCCCAATTACTCTTCCAATACTCTGTGCATCACTTGTCCATTGTTTCCCCATAGATTTAAACGAATTAGTCTATGAGCTGCTCTCATTGCAGTGCCCTGAATAAACAAATCCGAGAGCTGCGATTTGAGTAAAGCATCCAGGGTTGCACTAGATGTCGTACTCGTGGCAACGGTTATACCCAGACAAACAGTTCTTTCCAGTGTGACTAGTTTACAGTGAAAACTTTTTGTCTCACCTTAACCCACCACACTACGGATGCATAAGTGATAATAGCCCACCTCTTTGAGGGCAGTTTTTCATCGCTTTCGTTATTAGGTAGCGATCAACATCTACTTCAGCATACAGCATAGCATTGATCCACTTAATTACAGTTTCATCAACATCATGAGCTCTGTGGGCATCAACCAGCTTTTGGAAGGGCACACCGTCAAATGCGCTTCAATGTCTGCAACCCTCCAGTCGCGCACTCGTCTTTTGGAGTTGCGTCATCTCTCTTTGTAACCAAACATATATAGGTATGAAGACTATCTAAATCTTTTACCATGGGGTAGGCACATAGGCCAGAGCAAGCCATTAATAATAATAATAATAATCGTTGGCGCAACAATCCATATCCAGATCAGGGCCTTGAAGTGTGTTAGAGCACTTCATTCAAGACCGAAACGGTACAATACAGTATACTGTAGGAGGCAATGTGGTCAGCATTGCGCTCGCCCGAGATTATTACCTTGATTTGACTCAGGTACTCATTCGCAGCTGAGTCGACTGGTGTCCGACGTCAAATCACGATACAAATCCCACTGCCACCAGTGAGATTTGACCCACGACCTTCCGCACGATAGCCTTGTGCTCTAACCACTCAGCTATCCGGAGAGCAAGACATTCGCGAAAAATATTTCTTGGAAGTTGCTTTGAATGCTCTTTACCATCTTTTGCCATTGCAGGTTAAAGACCACCTATGTCATGAATTTTAAAGTGTTCAAAGGATAGTTTAGAAGCTCTCGCTTTTCCATTGGTAACAACCGTTTTCACAGTGTCCCAATTCCCATTACAACATTTTCGCGTTGAAAGGTTTGTATAAACCGCCAATCCTTTCCCTCTC
Source organism: Hermetia illucens (assembly GCF_905115235.1). Taxonomy (NCBI): domain Eukaryota; kingdom Metazoa; phylum Arthropoda; class Insecta; order Diptera; family Stratiomyidae; genus Hermetia; species Hermetia illucens. Next base: position 150,736,857 of record NC_051849.1, read on the forward strand.
AATTTTTGTCACCCGTTTTCCTGTATGGAGCTCTTTCAAGAGAGCCTGTATAGACTCAACCCTTGGATTCTTGAGAGTTCCATCCGGTCTCCTAAGTGCGCCCAACTTGGCCAACTCATCCCTTTTAAAGACTCTGCGCAGTTTGGAAGTATCGCTTTCTCCTTCCAGTTTCACACAGAATGCTATAAAAGAGTCCCGCTTCGAATGTTTTATGAACTTCTTATATTCGCGCTGTGAGTTCTGGCAGTTTAACCAGTCTTCATTTTTATCGCTTACAAGAACGATTCCGAAGTCTTCTTGTTGATTTCTTGAGTTTTTGCAGTTTGCGGTTCCACTGTGGAACCGTTTTTCCGCTTTTGCCTCAGGAAATAGGAGAACCCCCTTCAAAGCATTCTATAAGTGTGCGATGTAGAGTTTCACATTGATCGCCAAGAGAGTCCTCAGTCGCCTAAAGAGTTGCACTCTGTTGCCAGGAAATTCATTGAACCTTGTTCAGTCCATTTTCCTAGGATTCAGTCTTTGTGTTACAGTCTGTTCGCCTACAATAGTCAGACTAATTGCTAAGTAACGGTGATCTGACAGTTCGTCTGGCACTCGTCAGTCCTCAATCAACTCTAACAGTTTTGCAGTGCAGATTACTAGGTCAATTATTTCACTTCTTCTTTACTCTACGAACGTAGGGAAGCACCCTGTGTTCGTCGTTATTAGACAAGCTGCAGTGATAAAATCAGAGAGCTTTCCTCCTTTAGGATTGTATTAGCTACTACCCCAATAAATATTCTGAACGTTCACATCACAACCTATTAAAAGTTCGAAGCCACTAGATTCTGCATAGACTACGAGATTTCTTAGTTCTTGCGTCAGTTGTCCTCCACTGACAAAGAATCATTGTGTATGTAAGCAGAGTCAACTACGACACTTCTCCTCTTGCCATTAACATGGTATTGTAAGGTAACCATAACTAGGTCCGTGGAACAGAATTGTCTGAGCATGGTACCCTCTAACAATTTTGATATCATGATGCAGGCTCTTGTTCTCGGGAGTCTTTCATCGAAGAAGAGCTTAGTCCTCTTGACTGATCCAATACCACAGATTTTGTTGAAACGAACCCATGGTCATTGTACTAGAAATATACAAGGTTCACCGTGTCCGAGCTGGATGGATTTGTTTCCACATACTGGTATTAGAGCAGGTCCCCATCAGCCTCCCTTTCTTCCACTTTTCTTGCAGAGGCGGAAGAGAAAGTTCTGACAGGCGAGCTAGTAGTCCCTGCTTCTTTGCGTCTGAAATTATTTCTTTTCTGCCGAGCTTTCCTCTCCCGTTTTCTGGAAGAGTCAGGCAAGAGCGTCACCGACAGGTCAGCCGTAGTTAGGTTTCCAGTTCCTCTCATTAAGGGAATTGTTGTACTACTGTTTCTAGTTGACCGTACCGTTGACACTGAGTACAGATTTTCCACAGAAGTAGAGATCTCTTCCATAGATTTCTCCGTAGGCGAGCATGAACCCTGGGACGCCACCAAAATCCGTACCTTAGTCGCGGGTGGATTTAAAAACTGTGACTCCTTACCACTTGGAGAGTTACAATCCGTTGCGGATAATGCCACTCATGGGTTATTTGTCTGGTCGTCCATATTTTCCCGATGAGTTTATAAATTCTACTAGTGACGTATGTATGGTCCTCCATCTTCCAAGTCTTCGGCTGGTATTCGGTCAAGTCTGAGAGTTTCATTTGATTTTAGAGTATATAGGACTACCTACACCTCATGATAATTTAGGGTTATGGATCTCGATTTGGATTTCTACAAACATAAAACGTCCTATTTGCGCCGTGGTCTGGTTTTTGAGTGTTTCAAAATACTCCACCTATCTCGCTTCTATACCGATTGCATCGTTAATAATATTGCAATCTTTGTCCTTTGTCGAGGTTGCCTGTAGCTTATAACCTTGTCCCATATATTTTACGGTAATGAATGCTGCTCATACGTTGTTTTTGATGATGAATTCGTCAATAGTAAAATTTTTCCATTATCGAGTTTTCAATACTTTCCTTTGAAGCTGAGTTTTTGATATTTATCTTGCTTGGCTCATGCTCATCTTTCCGCTATATTATTAGTGACTCAGTGCATCATATAAACATTGCCTCACTGCATATGTAACCTTCACTTCTCTGGATTCTACCTAGAACTTGCTCCACTTTCTCTGGATTCTGCCTAGAACTAAATGCACGCCATAACTAAGTATCAAAACTGCTAAATAACTTTGAGAAATGTACTATACGGTACAGAGAGATTGGTTGTTAAGTAGGCAGTATGTGTAGTGGTATTCTGACTCAAAAGAATCGCACTTTAACTTCATTATCATCATAATCAACGGTATAACAAGCGGTACCCGGTCTAGACCCACCTTAATAAGGAACTCCAGATATCCCAGATTATCTCCAGATAACGCCGTAGTCCACCAATTCAATATCCCTAAAGCTGTTTGGCGTCCTACTGCCCTTATAGACTTCCCGGTCTTGATCATCCTCATCCATACGAATTAGGTGACCTGCCCACCGCAACCTATTGAGCCAGATCCATAACCAGACGGTCATGGTATCTCATCGTTATGTTAGCTACGGAATTGTCGTCATTTAACTTACAACTTAAAAATAAATAGTTAATGAAACTTCACATATTAGATTCGTTTTTCTACTACTTACCCTCATGAGAACCACCAAACGTCGTTCACATTTCCATGCGACAGCCACTGGGAAATCAATTACATCACCTGAAGAAACGACCGTGAAGTAGTACCCCCGTTAAATATCGCACTCGCAAAAAAGGTTCACTTGTCTGTTGTCTTTGCAGGCGATGCAAACTGAGCAACAGGGCCTAGTCTCAACCTCCAGTCCCAAAGTATCTTCTAGCGGTTATCTCGGAATTATACATTAATCTCTCAAAATATAAAAAAAAAAGTTTAAGAAAAAAGATATGAAATAGAACAAAAATTTATCAATAGTGTCCTTCGCTGAATAAACCACGAAAGCCTATTGCACACGCAGAGCAATTCAGGCCCACCTCTCCCAAATCAAGCAACCACTTTCCGACCACCAAATTCAAGTCTGCATGCAGCTAACGCCTATACTTATATCTCATTTAAAAATAACTCACCACCAAATTGAGAGAACTTTTCGTTCGTTATCGACAAATAGAGGGCATGAGAGGAAAACCAACCGGAAAAAGGAATTAAGAAAGGAAACCAATTGGAAAAGCAACTGGAGGTTTCCTTTTTACAATTTGATAAGATGAAAAAATGAAAGTCGGAGATCCTCTGAACAAAGGAATCGGAAGATCTTTCTTTTTAGTGCTGGATGGAAAAGAGTAAGATCGTCCTTTTTGAAGGAAATTGTAAGTTATTGTTACACAAATTCAACTTGTGAACTTGCTAATGAAAGACTATAAATTTTAAAATAATACGAATGAATTGGCATTTAGAAGTTAGTAATCATGAAGCAAAAAATTTAGAGAAAAAAGGCTTTGTGGGATCGGTGATTACTGCAAAATTTTGGAACTAACAACCATCGGCCGGTATATTAAATTTTCGATACAAATTTATATATCGTTTTTGTAGGCCAAAAAAGAAACCGAAAAACTTTATGAAGGGAAATATATCAATTCCGAAACATGAATATGGCTACTAGGAAGATATCGGAAGGCATCAGGATCGACCATAAACTGCACTCCTTCATTTTCGAGAGATATGATTGTTTTTCTTCTGTGGTTTCATTTTATCTATTTATTATCTCTATTGTTATTCACTTTCGTTTTCCTTTGGTTACAACTCTGAAGTTGATAAAACCAGCTACAAGATTACATATATAGACACCTATAAGAAAGGAAATCAACCCGTAGGTTCTACCCGCAATCATGAAGAAACCCTTAGAGAAGCATCACTCACTCTACAATGCATTTCTGCATCTAGAGGAAGCGTTTGATATTGTATCACAGAAATTCATCAAGTGCTCTCCGTCAATATCTAGTGCCAAAGGAACTCGTGCCCTAAATCGAAGGAAGATTGATACTTTTTCTGTGGTATCCCTACTGATACCAAGGGATAGCATGTCAGCGAGGCTCCAGTTCGATAAGAAATTTTAAATCCATCGGAGATAGAGCACACTGGAAGGCCCTGGATGTGACATACGGCTTAAAACAGCAACTGATTACCTGGTATACTGACGAATCCCTGACAATAGAGAAGGTGGTTGTCGGGATCGTTGGTCCAAGAATATCGTACTTTGAACAAAACATTGACAGATGAACGTCTTTCGACGCCATATTGGCTTATAAGGTAACGCGGAAAAGGACGAGCTGGCCAGGTAGGCAACAGGCACGCTTCTGCATGGACCGAAACCCTTCTGCGGGATCGGCAATGGGTTCACGGCTATGACATTCAAAAATGAAGAGGAAAGGCTAGGGGAACTGGACTGGTTGAACTTACAAGGAAGAGAGTAGTTTAGGTTGCCCATGAGGGATACGAACCCAAACGTTTAAAGGACTGTTCAAACCGCACCAAAAAGAACCTTGGGGTTATATACATATATGGTTGCAATTCACCCCTTGGGTGGGTATCACGCGTCAACCACACCTATGTGCCATCGTTCTTGGTTACCTGAAATGCCCTCGAGCCCCCCCTCGCGATTTCCCGAGACGATTGCCGTAGGCCTAGACCGGATACCGGTTGTTGCGCCGTTGATGATGATGATGATGATTCCTCTATTGCTCAATTGTTCTACACCCATCTTGGGAGAGTGCATGGTATAGCTTGCACTGCAATCGTCACCCCTCCATAATGTGTGACCTATCCACTGCAACTCCTGCCTTTCCATCACAGTGCATATGAGTGCCAGGTCCGTGTGCCGACAAATTATTCGTTTGAGATATTGTCAGACCAGGACACTCCGATGATAAAATGTAGACTGGCGTTGACGAAAGCTTGGAACTTTTGGGTAACAGCGGACTTTCCACGAGCTACTCCCATATAGCAACACTGAAAGGAAACTAGTACAGAACAGTCTCAAGTTGATCTTTGTGTTGAGATAATTGCATTTCCAGATTTTGGCCAGGGTAACGATTGCGGATCTAGCGTTGTTTATACGTTGACCATTATTCTTTTCGGTGCCGCCTTCGGCAGAAATCACGCTTCCTAGATTTAAAAATTGATCGACGCTTTCGATCCTCTTCCCATTAATGCAGATAGGCAGAATGCGATGACCTGCCAGACTGAAAATCTTGGTTTTTTTGGTGCTTATCTTCAGGGCAATCCTTCTTGTCTCTCTTATTAAATTCACAGCGTAGTCACCTCGACTACTGAGGAAAGATGTCATCATCCATTGAATTCCCTCATGTCATCCGGAAAAGGCAGAATGAAAAACGTCACCGATATCAATAAGAAATAATATCGATCAAGAGGTGCGGACTCCACTTTGCATCCCAAAACCCTCCCAATTTTACCCTCGTTAGGACATGTGACGTCTCCTGCGTACTGTATTCTGGAAACACTTTCTGTTCACGCTATCGAAAGCTTTCTCGAAATCAACAAAGAACAAGTTCAGCGAAGATCTAAATTCCGCGCATTATTCCAAAATGATCTGTAGGAATGTTGATGTGATCAATGCACACAGATCCGGAGTGGAAACCAGTCTACTCTGTATCAATCAAGATTTCGAGATGCTCAGGGTGTATCCAGACACCCCTCCAATTGTCACAATCAAAACGGTCCCCTTCTTTGAGATTGTGACGATCATCGCCTTCTTGTAATCATTAGGAAAGTTTTTGCCTTCTCAAGATTTCCGTAGGAGTGAAGACAGCAAAACTACAGTAACTGCAGGTGTAGTGGTAAGTAACTCCGCGCAGAGACCGTCAAACGTAACATATTTACTCCGCTTGATGGTCGAAACGATTTCTCTTCTGCTTGGAAGAATAACCCGTATTCACATGTTATGGTGACAAGAGGAGGAACTTCACCAGATGTGATACGGTTAAGAACCATAATGAAGTGCTCTTTCCACTTTTCCAGTTGTGTATTGCCGACTGTTGACATCCTTCACAGGATCATCGAGATATTTGCGCCCACATGCAAGCTCTTTCATGATGCGGATAGGTACACTATCACCAGTACAAGGGCGCAATAGTTTTTTAGGACGCAGTGCATTTTCTTCTTCATAACAGAATAATAAAAACATAGACCATAATATCGAAAACTATACTGAGTTTGTTGCTTTTTTTGAAGTCAAATATACCCAATATCCTAAGACGTAAGATGTCTGTAGTCCTGTAGTCCGAATTATTCAATGCATTACGAGTTATCACAGGAGTATTTCATGTAACTCACATTATAATTAAACGCGAACATTGATATAGGCTTAAGGAAATAAGGAAAATATTTCCTTCTCCCAGAACTGTGAAGGGAAACTACAAGGAAGGAAGGAAGGAAGGCGTAGAGGGAGCTGAAACACATTACCAGAAACCGGTAGCGCGTAAGCGCTGTCGGCACAATATGCCCCACATTCGGGTTTATTGTAACCACATAATATATAAAGTACTCAGGAAGTTACCACCCCTTAAGGCAATGAAGAAGAAAAGCTAACCAATTTGTTTCGGAAATCTTAGTGTGTGTCCAGGTAGCTGAGTGGTTAGAACACAAGCCTGTCATACGGAAGGTCGCGATGGAATTTGTATCGTAATTTGACGTCGGATACCAGTCAACTCAGCTGTGAATGAGTGCCTGAGTGAAATCACGGTAATAATCTCAGGCGAGCGCAATGCTGACCACATTACCTCCTACATGGTATTGTAATCCTGTAGTGTACCGTTACGATCTTGAATGAAGTGCTCTAACACACTTCAGGGCCTTGATCCAATTGGATTGTTGCGCCAATGATTATTATTAATCTTAGTCAAAGCTGGTGATCCCAGAATATTATTATTTCTCTTCTAAACATAAAGGGCAAATTTCGGTAGAGTATCCGTTTAACTTGAAAGAGCAAGTGTTCATGACAGCATCGTTATAATTACCATGCTGGGTGCTAAAAACTGATTTTTGTGGGCATTGTATAGGGAAAGGACTCAGCAGAAAACATCCAAAGTTTACAATATTTCTAAGACCAGCGATCTTCCGTCTAATGAGTTGCTTTCGAGGCCAACCAATGAAATGAATACTCTTCAAGCGCATGGAAGCTACTTCCTAAATCTTTGAAACTTTCCCGATCGTTGGTAATAGGAAAATACGGTTCAATTTTTAAATATTCTTTATTTGTTACACTGACCTACCCTGAACTTTTAACATTTTCTATTTTTCCAGAATTTTGGCATGTTGTTGTTTTTGTGGGAGAAAACATGGCGACGTAATAGATAAGGTATGAATCTATTACGTCGCCATGCTTTCATTACACTGTGCTTAAATCAGTGGACACAAATTACCTTTTCGGACCATGTCAAAGCAATTTGATTCAGTAGCGAATTTTGCGCAGACAATTTTTATCCACTTTGTATATTTTTCAAACCTAGTACTTAATGCAAATTACCTAATGCAAACTTAAAATAGAAAAAGATGGAAAAAGGCAAAAGAAAAATTGCAGAAAGAGAAAAAAGGAATACCTACTTGGCAAATAAATAGCTGTACTTAATCAAACGATAACCACCCACCCTCGATGATTTAGAGCACAATAAATGTAAATTAATTACGCGGACGACTTACGGAGATTAATTATGCCCGCCTTTTCCATTTTATTATATACGACAGACGTAAGCCCCACACACAGTCAAAAGATACGAGCAACGTAGAAGACGGCGAAGGCCTAAAAGTTAGAGGTTTCATTTTCCGTTTCCATATAAAATTTATTTGTAGCACTCTGCCGCGCCATAGCACACCATTTAGTGGAGGCTTTCGCCTCTATCAAGGTATTCCTGTACTATACATTCTACTCTCCAGGTGAGGAGGCAACATAGTACGAAAATATAGCAGAAATAGTACGGTATCGCGTTTACCTGAACGCTACCACCGCATTTCTCCTTCGGAACTAGAGTTAATTGCAAAATAAGTTCGCATGGAAGATGGTTGCCCGTCCCAACAGAAGATACCGTCCAAGGGAGTATCCTATTAAGGTGCATAAAATGGAAAGATATTAAGGTTCATTTTCCATTTGTAAAGAAGGAAATGTGCTGCCAAGATTCGACCTAATATGCCCATTAATTGTTTCATATTAGCCAAGCCTTACTCTGTGGGTATGCAGGCTATAAAATTTGAAAAATGAAATTCTGAGCCTTTCTTAGCTGAAAGAGTTGCGACAGAAGCTATAAACTAGCAACTCATATGCATGTATAATATTCCATTGTCTTGCCATGAATGTGCGTCCAGGAGGTAATGCGACCGAGAAAATTACTGAATATTTCATCAAAAAACTGCCCCCATAATCAGTTCAGTAGATTGCGAGTTCACCGAATGGTGTTAACATGAAAGTCGCATTAAATCCGCGCATTAAACATGGGAGTACAGCGCAAGTAGCCGATGCCTTGCAAGTACTGGTTGTCATTCAAACCTCAAGACATCCGGACATTCTTCAATAAATTCCAAGTCAAGACCGGTCACTTAACAGGAAGCAAGGGTTGAACGAAGCCCGCATATGTACATGGCTCCCAGTAAGTGCGCCTGAGTGAGCGCACATATCCGAAACAAACTTTCTTACGAACTTCGTGTGAAAATTGAATTCGATTAATACTTTAGAATTTTACACGTTGTCATCGTCATCGATACTTCATTAACTCACTTCGGGGGCAAAAAGGTGAATTTACATGGACGGAAATAAGAAGTCACCAATACTTGACCTGGGGCTCAATAATATCACATGAGAATTCAGCACCTATGGAGCAAACGGTGAACAACTTTAAACCACGATTTGCATGGAAGACATCAGAAAATCAAATTAACATAAAAATTTCATTACGAAATAATTAAACTTTGCGTTTTGTAGCGATGTCATTCGTAGCCGTTCAGCTACCGAACAGCAATCTAACAACAATAATAATTCAACATGAAAACACGAATTTATGTCGGCATTGTCATGTGAGCATGTGACAGGGGTCGGAGCGGAGGCTACCTCCAGATGGGAATATCTACGTGCATATGATCTGACTCTCTGACTATCTGGGCTAATATCAGCAGTCCCATATCCGGTTATTGATTTGCATAACGACAATCGTTTGAGCATGAGCTGGGTCGCTAGGACGCTAACTATGACGCTGGCGGTGCGATGTAACGGTAGCAATTTAGTCTACCTGTACTCTACTATTCTGATCCACCTGTATCGAAGAATTGTGATAGAGAAGTCGGGGAAGTAGAATCACATAATAAATAAAAAACGCTCCTTCCCGTAGCCTTCAATTTTCAATTATCGATTGAAAGAGTGCCAAACTCCAACTGAGGAGCATGTTGACAATCTTGACCAATCTTTTTTATTTTCTGCTAATTTGTTCATATGGTTGTAATGTGTTCAAATTTGGCTACTTCCAATCCAAAACTCTAAGTTCCAGGAAATCATGGACCTGGAAATGCGATACGACACATAATTCTTCCTCAGGTTATGTTACGTGGAGATCCTTCTGCAACCCTCAATTACACGAGAGAGGTTGCCTTTCTCTGAAGTTAGGCAAACACCTCCGCTTTGCGCTACGCAAGCACAAATTACTCAGCCATCTCCAACAATCATATCGGCAAATTGTTCTGGAACTAATAAAAACTCTGTAGTGTGATCAATTTATGCCCATCCTAGGTGAGGAAGTGGGTTGGGTAGCAGCACGACGTGAGTTCAATTGAATGCATTTACTTCACTACCGGCACTGTGGACTTACTCCGGCAAACTGGGTCATCATATTCGAGGTTCGGATGTTGAACTTCTGTCATAGAATCACTGCGCTACCCTTTCGCAAAGGCTTACAAAAAATTAAATGGAATACCCAACGTGACATCGAGTTCGGTTTTACATTTTCCACACATTTCAGAATTTCCACTCCATGAATTTCCTCCAGATTCCGGAAGTTTCGTTATGAATTAAACGATCGCATAAAATTTCATAGCAATACAAATGGGATTCCGGTCGATACAGTGGCCGTTTTCATATTGGCCAGCAAAGCATGATCGAAAATTTCCATAAGAATAAAACGCGGAGTCTGGTGATGGTGATTTAATGCTGACAATGGAATTGTTGTCATAATTTAAATAGAAACAATAATTTTTCCTCGGTTCCAGACAAGTGATTTATCAGTTCCCGGGAAAATAAATATACATAAAAACAAGTTAAATGGATTTGAATAAACGAGCCTGCATAAAACTGCCATGAATTAAATAATAATTGTTTTAATGAATTAATGCATGAGGCATGAGCAACCCGATAGTGTACCAGGAAGCTAATTTGACTCTATTGAAATGCTTAATTTGAAATCAGAATGAATTAATGAGTTCAAGAATTTAGTTTTGCATATTTTTTCATTAATTGTTCGGTAGCTTCTGTTTCGAATAAAATACGAGGTACTCGATGGACTTGACTTTCGTATTCTTTATATTCCTGGCCAAGTCACTTAACGGCGATATTCTCCGCAATGGGGCGCTAAATTTTTATGTATCAGCGGAGGGACGAAAACTCTCCTTACATTGATATATGGAGAATTCTCTTCCTTCCTATTTTCTTTCAACATTTAAGCTCTTGGCCGTGTCTTCAGTGTGTGCATTAGGTTGTGTAGCACCATTCAGGCTCTGGCATCTGCCGTTATGGGAAGCTTGTTTTCTGTTTTTGATTGCAGCGTTAACCAATAGTACTGACACCCGAGTAGCTGGTTCCGGTCGCAGTTAGGGAGAAATTGAACCCTTTTCTGGTAAGGCATTAGAGATGTTATTTCCCTCTGCACCAGAGGAACCGGTTACTCACAATAATTATAGCGTATTGACCAATTTCGAGGTATTTAAAAGACTAATGTATGCCCTCACTGCAACTTTACTATTGCTGCAGATGGCTCGCGGTAACCTGAAATGCCCTTCAGCTCCCCCAGGACTGCTTCTCTACTGTTCCATGCCAAGGGCCGTTGTGGTGACCCACTCATCTGTTACTTTGGACGAATGGATTCTACTGTATGGCTTAACCAGCAATGCAATTGTCACCCCTGCCACCCGATCAGCAAGATAACTCTCCCACTGTCGAGCGACAGTTTGATTGTACAACTGGTCGATGTTCAACCTGAGAGGTTGCAACTCTCCAGCCTAATGAAAAGTGGTGAGCGCAACACGCAAGCAAAGTGTGCGATCATCAAATGATTATCCCTTTCGAGGCCGCAATAAGCACTTCCCTTGTTACGCACATCCCGCAAACAACCCTTAAATCTACTACTGATCGCAAAGTAGTGCTCGTACGATGTCGGTCAGTTGAAACCCAACTGACCCTCTACCGTCCCCTGTGATCGAAAAAAGTTTCTTAATTGACGACGGGGCGGAAATTACAGAAATTGGCAAACTTCATATCATTATCATTATGGCCGCCAAGATCGTGTTTTCCCATCACATGTCGGAGAAAAGTGTTGTCAAAGCCTACCTTGGCATTCAGACCACCCATCACGATCACAATGTCACTTTTAGGAAGCCTCTCCTGAACTGCTTGTAATTGTTCCAAGAAAGCGTCCTTCTCCACTGTATTGGAATACTCCGTTAGAGTATAGCACTCTACAATTGTAATGCTTCCCTAGGTCAAGAGAGCCCGCCTTGCGGTCGCCGTTAGAAACAACGCAACAGTAGATTCGCGTCTGTTACCACTCGGCTTTCCAGAGTATAAACGCACAGCGCCATTACTGCGGTAACAGCAGCGAAGTACTCTCCATAGTTTTACCTATCTTGAGTGTAGAATGTCCAACTTATATCGTTGAAATTCCCCCTCTAGTTGGAGAAAATGCGCATTCTGACGGTACTCGCTACCGTTGCCGAGGAGAGTGTCCATATCCCAGAAATCAATTGTAGTCCGTTTTCGACAACAAAATCTTCGTCGTGAGGTTAGTCCCTCTTCGAGGCGTTGTTGACATTTCAATAGAAATAAACTTTCTGAATTTGTAGATTCCTTTTGGCTGCCTCGTATGACTACCAGGTAGGACTTTCAGTGTATTCTTAAGCCTCAACTCAGAAAGCAGGGAAGCTTTGAAGGCATTTCAAAATTACACTCTATCATCTCCAATGCTCTGTGCTTGTCACGCCTGTTGTTCCTAATAGATTTGACCGAATTAATTTATGAGCTGCTCTCCTTGCAGTACTTTGAATATAGACATATATCAGGCTGTGAATTGAGCAATGCAGCTACTCCGACTGTCGTGCTTATAGCGCCGGTAATACCATATCCAAACATTAACATCTTCTTAGTTGGGCTAGTTAGTGGTAATAGCTATTTTGTCCCACCTCTTTTCTGTGCGCGTTTTCACACAGAATGTTGAACCCCCGCAACGGTACGTCGTCGAACTGCCAACTAAAAATCTCTCCACCATCAGAAAACAAATTTGTACCTTTTGCGACATTACTTCGGACTCTGGTTTCCGGGTTTAGCGAGCCTTCAGCTCAAGGAATTCCTTTGGCCAACTGGGAGCGGAGGGTGAAGGGAATTGTTGTTCAAAGAATCTCTGCCATCCGAGTAAGCTCAATCTTCTTCTTTCTAAAGAATCCCAAATCGATGGGAAACGCGATTTTATTCGTCAGTGCCCTTCAGTATCTCTGTAACAACGTTGTCTGGAAAGAGAGATTCCCCGTGTTTGTACAAAGTTGTTGACAATGATTGGCGTCGTCCACCACCCGACTGCAGAACACACAATAGGTAATTGTGGCTTCCCATTCTTGTACTGGTAAGCCTGAAAACCTCGATGTCCGCTTACAAATATTCAATTTCACCACACTTTCGATTGCCTGGGGATAACAATCACAGCCGTTTCTGAGACAGTTCGATTGGCAAACGCCATCCACAAACCTCCCCGTCCTCCCCGATGTCTCCTAGTAGATGTAAGTCCCCCAACGTTCGCCATTTGCCGATTTAAGATCGAAACTCCACCTGCAGTGTTATCCGCTGCTGCTTTGATTTTCCTAAAAAAGTTCATTTTCGAATCGAACTTCAATCCAATGTAGGTAACCGTTAGTTTTGACTCGATAATCAACTTGTCGATCGCTTTTACCCATCGCGCTGCGGATGCTCCATGAACGTTGGGGTACACCCTTCGTTCGCAGTCGAGAGACCAACTGAACTGATAAAACCACTTCTTTTTTCTAGAATTGCATCGCGCATCTCAATTTATTAACAGTTGAAGTCCATTTGATTCTGCGTTCACTACCAGATGTCTTAGTTCGATGAAGGACTATTTTACGTCGTGAAAAAAGGAATGCGACCAGTGCATTAGTGAGGGAACCAGAAATTGCTACAAGTAACAATAACATCTCGACTGTATTTCGTTATATGAGTGCTTTCAGGAGGTCGTAAGCCTTCCAATGGGCCTGTGAGTGAAGATAATGGAAGGCTTATCATCCGTGATGAATTGAGCAGGGGGAAAAACACTTCACATCCAATAAAGCACAGCCATTGCTATCAATGCCTTGCGAAAACTATCCGTGTATCTCCTACAGGGTAGTCACTTCCCCTTATTTGTAAATGTTGGAAATCTGATATCTTTCTTAATAAGTGCAAGAAAGGGAGGGTCTTTAAGATTCTGAAGAAAAGCATCTTCAAGTGCGGTGATTTGAGGGACATTTCGGTGTTTCCTGCTAGATATTAGCTTAAGTAATTCTGAAACCCATCAAGAAACGGCAGGAAGCAGGTTAGTTCGCTCTGCATGCTCCTATACCGACCACATGATCACTCTCCGGATCACTGCGGCCTAGAGGGGAAGTTTAGAGCACCGCTGCGGCTACTTTTCGTCAATTTCAAGGAAGCTTTCAACCGCGTGAACATGGCGTGTATTTGGAATACTGTACATAGGACCGGCATTCCGAAAAACTAGTAGCTATTATTAGGACCGCCTACATATGAGTGCTGCATGCAGGTAAAATCTTAAAAGGGGATCTATGTATGTTTAGTTTAAATTAAAAACATTTTATTTTTATTTTCATCAATATTTAAAACTCTCTCTTGAAAATCCCAAAATGTCATTATTAACTTTCTAACTTCAATTATTTTTGTTTGGCCAATTAAGGCCTACTCCCCGCCTACTAACCCGCCGGTTACCCTGCTGCGCCACATCACGCGGTGCAGGCCTTGATTGGCAACTGTCAATCGAATTAACAACATTCGAAATAAATTTCGAATGTTGTTAACCCTTTATCATAACACTTAATGCTATGTCTTCAGCACAGGACGGCAGGTATACGAATGGAGAATGTCTGCCACAGGCATCCCCACGCGTCCGATGAATAACATTGTTTCATTTGCTCCCATTCTAATTACCCAACCGGTAGTCCATGCACTTAGTATCTAGGCCTCAATATACTCTTGCAAAATCTCCTTAAATAAAGTAAATAATCATTTATTAAGTTTTCGTGTAAAACAAATGAAAATCGATTCACTGTCTGCTACACGCACTTTTCTCCAAAACAGTTAAACCAACGAAATTCGGTGGACATATGGGAACTTTGAAATCCAACGCGTACAATGAGTGACATAAATTTAGATGCAGTTTAACGGGGCGTTTCGCATACATGCAAAGGGGGATGAAAAATTTTGTTTCACCGTATATAGTCATGTGGGCATCGAATGAAAGGCCCCGATAAGAACTATCCGAAACTGAGATTAGTGTTGACATAAATTACAAATTGCGAGAATAACGAACCAACATGTGCACACTCAAGGGTAGACAGGACTCATTTTCGGAAACTACCCAACACAAAATCTCAAAAAAATCAGGGTTATGCACATACACAAAATCTAAGGCTCAAAATACGTCCCGTTCTGATATCTGCTCAAATAAACTTACTACTAGTATATTACAAATTTCTTCAAATTGTTGGAAAACCCTCCTTGAAGGAGGAGTAGGGTTGATTCGTGTAAAACGGTACATTGTTGTGATTTTTTTATGAAACAATTACAGACAGTTATAGTATGACATTTAAAGAATATCCTGTTAAATTTTCATGGAGAAATAATAAAAAATACGGCAATGGCAGCAATTACTCTGGAGTATCTCAGAAAAAAGTTGAATTACTGTGCCCCTCATAACTCGGTGCTGGATCATTCAAATCAAAATGATGTCGTTAGATAATCGCTTTGCTCAGATAACGCTGGGGGAGGGGATTTAGAAATTTCAATTTTTGACATTTTGGGAACATTTTGAAGGAAAAAGCGTGATTTTTTGCGAAAAAATCTGTTAATTTGTTATTGTAAAATGAAAAAATATTAACAAATTTGGAAAACTCCCCAGTTTAAAATTTCAAAACCATCGGTGCAGTAGTTTTGAAGTTATAAGGAGCACCGACCGAAAGTGAGTTGTGCGGAAAATCTTTAAAGTTTTGAACAGTAAAAGATTTGGGATTACACGTTCATAAGCCAGTTCTATCGGCTTACCACACACTGAGTCATCGATGCCGATTCTCATATCTTGCATGAAGGTTAGATAAGCAAAAGCACCTTCCTTGAAGACACAGGCTGCCACATAAGCTGTAATCTCAACGATGGCAAAGGTTCCACCCAAGTGTTTTGGTGATATTTTCCAAATAAGTTGGTTCAAACTCTCATTGTTGTTCTGCGTAAAGCCTCCGACACATTGCTCCAGGAAGGCATCTTTGCTCAGATCTTCATAGATGGGCTTGATGGCATCCCCAACATCCTTGGGAAGAACACTATACGTATGTTTGAATGAATTCAATGCATTAGCATCTGCAGCTCTTTGCCATGCTGCCTGGTAATTACCATTAACAATAGCGCGCTCGAGTCAGGTAGGTAGACAAATCCGTCAAGTATAAAAATTGGCATAAATTCGTAAATTTTGCTCCGATCGACTTGAAATTTAGACGCAACATTCTTGAGATATTATGCATAGGCTCCCCATACATGTGAAAGGGGTAAGTAAATTTTGTTTTCACCAAATATGTTTATGTGGAATACCAACTCATGTTTCTGATACTGGGTGAAACGTAGAGGCCTCAAATGTGTGCCCCAAAAAGTGAAACAGATTTTGTTCTCAGAACCTATCCAACCTAAATATTTGAAAAAAGCACAGTGTTGCATCTCTAGGAAATCTAGGTCTCACAATACATAATAATAGTAATGGCACGAATAAGCTAATAATAGTATGTTCTCAAGTAGTCACGATCTCGGTAGATGCCGGATTCTATCTAATACTAGCACTAAGTCCCAAGCGTTTAGGCTCGGACGATCCTACCTACTTAAATTATAAAGGAGCACTGGTGGTGGTGGCCCGTGGTAGGTCAATGGGACAATCCATCCAGAACTCATCGAGCACGTATGCAGAATGGTATATTCTGAATGATTTGAGCCAGACTGTGTGAGAGTCCCAAGACATTAACGGAAGCCGTTAGGGATTTGGGTACGAAACCTGTAGCTGACAATACTATGGGAATACAATCACCCGCCCGAGACGCCAAATTTCTTTGATTTCCCCGAGCCAGTGGCTATGAGCCACCTTCTTCTTCACGTTTTTCCGTTCAATATTGCTATTATGCGGAAAGTAACATCAATAATATACGCAAAGCGACCATCTTGACAACTAACAGTGCGTCAGGCTTGCTATATTTTAGAAATTTACTCAGCAACCGCCCTATTATTAATGACGTCGTCATCACATATCAAATCGTTAATACCACAACAAAGTGAGCTCATATGAGTGGAGGGTCTCAAGGAAACTTTTTGTTTTAGTTTTTTAGTCATTTGTATATCAATATTAATCACTCCAGGACAGACATATGTTGTATGCAGGTATATACGGATTGAAAAATGTCTTGCATTCTTCGTGTCAAACTGCTACTCGCTGCCCATGTTGCATATTTTAAATGCATGATGATGGACGGCTGAGGCCGGTGCTTTTCTTGAATAGTTAAGGAGAGCAGTTTTATATTCGGAACGGATCATTATTTGGTCGTATTGCACCTTTTTATACGCTTTCGCACGAGAATTCATTAAAATCCCTAATGTAAGGATCTTTAAAATTGAATATAGGGATCTTTGGGGCATAGTACATGGTTCAAGTGAATGTGAATTTAAAAGTATCGACATCTTGGACGCCAAATGTACGCTGGGATTGTTTCCATAGATTTCGTAGGGTTTCAGTGTTCCAGTGTGTATAAGCAACCATCCCATGGTGATCCTTCTCGAGGCCGATGTCAGCGCTCCTTTTGGTACGCACATCCAGGAAACAACTCCTAAGTCTACCGCTGATCACAAAATCTGATTGCTCGTACCGTGTCGGTCAATTGAAACCCAACTGACTTTATGGCAGGCTCTGTCCGCGAGCAATGTGCCACCAATCACGAGGCGGTGGAAGCTGCAGAAATCCCGCAAACCTCCCACAATTACCGTTACGATCAAGCGCTGCGTAAGCCTAGAGGAATGACACAAGCACAACGAACATAAAGACAGCTGAGATTCAAATTTCAGGCAATGAGCTCGTTCAATCAACTAAATCAGTGAAATAATAGACGAAATTCCATACCGTTTCCGTTAGCGGTAAGATTTTCAACCATTCCAATAGGGCGGATGAAAATTATTTTGAAAAATAAATTGTTAATAAAGAACTTACTGCCATATTAACAAATCAACATCAAGCAAACGAAGCGAAATCGATAGAGCGACGGTAGTATAACAAAACCTAAGATTTGAATCAAAATAGAGGAGGGGCTTACAAAAAGCGAAATGTCTCCTTAGCTCCCCCTCTCCTCCTCTTTTTTCAAACGATTTTGTTCTACAATCGATTATCTTTAAGATTTTTAAAATGATAAGTGTTATTATGTAAGAGGAATAAATGCATTTTATTTGCATTTATTGAATTTCAATGATTTTCATCCCTAGTATTGCCCCTCGAACTAGAACTCGATTCACCTCATACCCAATAAATATGGAAATCTGAGATCATTATTTTAGAAGATAGTTCTATTGGATCCACAGGCAATGACGAGTACGGCAGCTGGTCCTCTTGCTAAAGGCACTATACTCTCCCAAAGTGAAGAACAGCTCGTAAAACATTTTTTCTACCTCCAGAAAGTCATCAAATCTCCTCCTCTCCCTTCATTTTATTTGTTTGAATATCTAATATGTAGTTTTGATGTGTGGTTGGCCACCGCCGCCGCGTATCAATACAAACAAAATATTGAATTTCATGATCATTTTGGACCCATATGATTGAAGGCTATAAAGAAAAATTTTAATGTGTACCGGTTCGGAGGAAAAATTCTGTTGAACATACTCAAGATGAAGAATATTACGTTGGCGTAATTAATTTTACTTATTCTTCTTTGGTGATTTCAATCCTTCGCAGTTTAATCAGATATTTAGCTTGATCGATTATATGGAGAACATCAAATTCCATTGTTTCCTCACGAAATTTTATGGGCCTTGGAGAAATGAATCTTCGTTTTTTATATAAGAAAAGTTCTCATGAGAGTCAACACCCCATCTTGGGTAATATCAAATGGATTTCGAGATATTTTCATCAAAACAGCAGTTTGGTTTCATGGTCTTCGGGAGGCTTATATCTAACACCAACATCTATCAATACAACCATCAAATAATAAGAAATTTTAATTAGGATATAAAAATGAAACCATCTACAATTTTTTTGTTTTCCGTTTTTTATAGATTTTCAATTTATTCTGGAAATCGATAAGAAAATTTTTAAGAGGCTATTTGGGATGGTGATGCTTTCGGTGAGTGCTTAAAATCCAGTCAGTAACTTGTTTGTACTTGAATGGTGAATTTATGATTTCATGGAACCTTTAAAAGACAGTATGGGATACAAATGCTTCAGATAGATTCGATCATGTATCGCAATCAATGGTGAATTAATGATTGTTTGTGATGATCAATTAAAACAAAGTAAATTCTTTCGGAGAAATCATTTTCACAATGGGAAAATCATGTAAATGTTGGTCATGGGAAAATAATCAATGAAATATGCACACAATTGCTTGGGAAGGTTGTTTCAGAGGAGCCAATGCACCATATTCATGTAATGAAATTTCATGAGATGTAACGGTGGTCTTAATTTGGTCGATTAGCGCAAAGATTTAGTTTAAAAAATTTGATTCAAGCTAGTATTGCTAACTACTAAATCTTACGTACACGTAACCGCCAATTCAACCCTGTGATAATGATAATCAATACAAATTTGTCTAAAGTGATGAAGTTTCTCCCAAATTCCTCGTACTTCAAGCATGAAATCCCCACTTCCAACAATTAATAAACCACTCAACTCAGCGGGTGAACTGCACACAAACTCATATTTTTCATAAACAGATTCAGATTAGGTGATAACTGCCTAATTACTCCACGGCTGCTTTGGCTCCGGTGATAAACACTCACCCCTTTCTAATTTCTTCTCTGCGCAGCCATAAAACGCCGTTCGAATCATAACATCCTGTGTCAACTGAATTTCATAATTTATCGTGCATATGACTCTATGACTTTGCCTTGGAAAAATTGAAAGCCAGAAAAAATATGAAATGTGTATAGAAAGGAAACCTTATGGGTTATGGCTAAGTCAGGATCTGAACCCTATCCCTAATCCTAACATCTGAAACAGTAAATCATCACATGAGATCTTACAATGAACATGCATACAACAATCCTTGCCTCAAAGATGAGCTGCACCGTCCTTGTAAAATAAACATATTGTCATATGTTTGCCCCTTTGCTTCACCCTTCCCATGATCTGGCTCTCAAAGGCCACGCACGTCTATGGGCTGTCTTCCTATCTAATGGAGCCTAAATGATGCCACGTGGCTGGTGCACGGAAGCAAAAAGGGAAACTACTTTATGCTTATGGAAAATAATTCATAATTCGGGGGGTGGATCGTATAAAATGTTCACAAGCTAACATAACATTACATGACATTTGCCCTCTTTTGTGACGTGTTAACAGTTAACTACCGCCGGCGTGGCAAGAGTTAATACTAGTCGAGATTATCATCATCATAATGTGACGACATCGGCACAAAGCGAAGAAGCCACGTGTCGGAAGGCGTTCTATTTATGACTTTAATTTTTCTCAGATTTGTATCTGTATGACAAAGTAAATGTTTGTTTAATCGGGGATATGATTTAGAGTGAAGATATTCATTGGATCGTCAATGTGGGAGCATTAATCCAAATGTATTATGGGCGTTCGCCGGAAGACTATTAATGAGTGCAATTAACAAGATGACATCCAACAAAATGTGGTAAATTGATGTTTTCCCATATCAGCTGGAGAGTTTTAATATAAATCTGATTTTGCACACTCAAAAAAAAAAATTAAAATAGGTTTCAATAGATGTGACTCTTTAAAAGTACATTGCGGAGCAAAATTACCATTTTATTGGGTACTGATTATTTTTCGAGTAGGAAGTTGGGGCACAATAAAACAGAAAAGTTATTTTTACCCATAGCATCCACCCTGTGACATTTTTTCAACTTTTCATCTTTTTCCTGTTACCTTAGGATCTAGTCTATGTACGAAATGCATCTATTATTTTTTGCATCATGTGTGACCGTGAGCGAAGAGTTTCGAAAAAAATGCATTTGTTTCTTTGCGCCCCATCCCCGGGGTACAATGAAAAAACACCACAATTAAAGGGGAAGACCATATTCTAATGTGTCCAGAAGCGAATTTTTTGTATGGGTATAAATCGGTAACTCAGCTATCCTAGAATACACTGCAAAAAAATCAAACCGAAATTTGACTTAATTTAGATTTTATGAGCGCACAAACGAGCTGTTATTGGGTACAGGCTCAAGCTACAGAACCCAGGCGGTAATCGCTGGATGTCGTTACGTAACTTTGCAAATACTTGCCGTCAGCCCCTTCTACGAATAAATTTGTTTTTTTTTGGTAATTGCGAGTGAGAAACGCCTTCCTATCCGAAGACGGACTTTTCAAATAATATTTTTTCAAACGCGTTTTTCTCAAATGTTTTTTACATTTTCAGAAATTCTAACCCAAAAAGTAATAAACCGATCATAATCGAATTCGGAGGTATGATTCCTATAAAATTACCAAGAATATGAACTAACATTTGGTGAGGATGATATTATATATAAAAAAAATGGAGAAAATTTAAAATTATTGATTTTGGATATTTTCACCCACATCGAGTTCCTGCTCTTGAAAAATAAGCTAATAATTTAAAATTAGAAGCTTTTTGGCTTCAGACAAAAATTGAAGCCGCTGCCTGTCCCACAGTTCGACAACTCTGGTTGGGACCTTCAATGGAACATTGTCGCCTAACTTTTTTATTCTTGGCCAAGTTCTTCAAAAAAATCCTGAAAGTTCTCGCAGAATATGACAATTATGTGTCCAAATTCGATTGAATTCCAATTAATTTGGCCACCTAAAAAAAATTCAAACCATACCTGAAAATAGGCCTTCTATTATGGTTTCTCTTTAATGAAAAAAGATTATTTCTTCAATTAATAAACTCAAAGTCTTAAGGAAAAGGCATTTGGAATAAAAAATATATTCAATTGGTCCTATTGAGGTACAAATATGATTCATTTTACGTGTACCTCATGTTTAAATTGCTGAAATCGATTTCGAATGTAAACCTCCTTTATCTTTGTCACAAATGAATTTCCCAAAGGCATCTTTATGGCTACGTACTCTATGTTTCCGAGGCAAATTTAGAAATATAAGCCTCATTAACGATCACGCCCCTCCAGAGGGGACTACAGAGTCGGAGAAGGATACCTTCTACGAGGCAGTAGAACGAACCCTCGAAGCCTGTCCCAGATATGATATCAAAATCATACTTGGGGATTTTAACAGTCAAGTAGGGAAGGAGCCCGTATTCAGGCGATACGTTGGCTCCCATAGCTTACACGAAAATACAAATGATAACGGACTACGGATTATCCAATTAGCAGTGCCACACGAAATGATTGTTGGAAGTACCTGGTTTGCGCGGAAAGCGGTCCACAAACATACGTGGGCCCCTCCAGACGGGACCATTTTCAATCAAATTGAACACGTGTTGATCGAACGCCGCCACCTCTCAGCCTTGATGAATGTCAGAACATATAGGAGGCCAACATAGACTCGGATCACTATCTTGTTGGCATGGTGAAATCGAAAAGTGCAGGGAGCAACCGCACCAGGTTTTACCAACAAGTCAGCAAGATGAAGCCTTATACACCTCGATGCTCATCCTGAGACAAAGAGGGAAATCTGATTTCAGACAGAATAAGCATGAGTACTTTGATGCGCTACTGAACAACCAAAACATCGGCGAGGTCCCGCCAAGCCAAGATGACGGACAAATACTGCCACTACCAAGCATAGGAGAAACAGTCCGTGCAATTCAGCGGTTTCAAAATCATAAGTCATCAAGAGCCGATGGAATTACAGCCGAATTAGTTAAATATGGAGGCGACCAGTTACACCAAGTGGTTCATCAACTCAAGGTATGGGACAGCGTGTGCTCAAGGTATGGGACAGCGAATAGATGCCTGACGATTTGCAACGAGCCATTATCTCTCTCATACATAAAAAGGAAGATATCACACAGTGCAGCAATTATAGAGGTGTCACGTTGGTGGGTACCATCTATAAGATATTCTCCGCTCCGGATTGTCCCATACTCCCAGAGTATCATTGGCCCATACCAAAGAGGCTTCACTCCAGATTTCTCTCTGCGGCAAGCGATGGAAAAGCTGTTAGAATATGAACACCAGCTGCACCATCTATTCGTCGACTTTAAAGCCGCCTATGATAGCATAGCCAGGGTAAAACTGTACACGGCCATGAGAAAATTCGGTATCCCGACGAAATTGATAAGACTGACTAGGCTGACTCTGACCAATGTGCGAGGTCAGATAAAAGCAGCAGGATCACTCTCAAGACCATTCGACATCAACAACGGTCTACGCCAAGGGGATGCGCTATCATGCGTCCTCTTTAACCTGGCCCTCGAGAAAGTGATCCGTGATGCTGAGGTAACGATCCTCTTTAAGTTCACCCAAATACTGGGCCATGCTGACGATATCGGCATCATGGGAAGAACCACCCGAGACGTACAAATTACCTTCATCCAGATTGGGCAAGCAACGCGAGGTCTTGCTGCTGACTC
The DNA here is from genome assembly GCF_905115235.1 of Hermetia illucens. Lineage (NCBI taxonomy): Eukaryota > Metazoa > Arthropoda > Insecta > Diptera > Stratiomyidae > Hermetia > Hermetia illucens. The sequence goes on from NC_051849.1 coordinate 150,760,166, forward strand.
TAAATCTTGTGTAAAATGGAACCTTCTTAAAAGCAGTTTACTGTTTGTGCGTCAGCCTCTTTTTTTTACCTGGAATCTAGGACATGTATGCCAGACTCTTACAGACTAAAACCTTTCATATTTTCTCCGCAGGCATCGGTCTGGTAATGCTTTGCGGGGCTGTTCAGGTCTTAACTGTTTACTCTAATTGAGCTATTACCGCTTTGCGTGGCATTTATTGCAGTAGTTTCCTTTCTATGCCTCCTCTGTGCTTCTTTTAGCTGCTGATATCGCCGTTGTACCATTGCAACTACCATGTCCCATGCTGTATTTGATTGCACCATATATTTCACCAGATTTTCCATCGTTAAACGAGTATTTAGCTCTATTTCAAGGTTTCCTTTTGCGCTTTTAAATCTTGGGTAGGTGAAAAAACCCTGCTCTGCATCTTTGTCTGCACCTTCATATGTAGGACAATCGAAAGATTCGTCGAGACCGAACTTATAGAAGTACTTCCTGTACCCACCGTGTCTGGTGAAGAATTGAGTCAGATCGTAATTCATCTTACCGAGGTTCCACATAGTGTTTGCCTTGCAGCTAATTACCTCATTCGCTCACTTTGCTTGTATGGGCTCGCTTCCTAATTCTTGTACAAACGGCTTACCTCATCGGCTAGAATATCCACTGGTATCATCCCCGCAAGGAATATATATTATATGCTTACACTCTGGCGTGTTTCTTCAGTGTTGACTCCGTCTTCTGGCCATCAAGCATTCCATACGGCACTTCGGACTTCAGCGTTCCACGAGTAGTCAGGGTTACCCTTCCGAGAGTGTGCACATCTCGGCATGGAAGCGTCACATGCTCGGTATGTCTGTTGGGACAGCTGCGATGCTTTTTCGATGTCCATTCCAGTAAATTCGGTGTGCCACTACAATACCACCAGAAATGTATCTTCATGAAGTGCTCTTAACGACCAACCTCTTTCTGGTTTCTTACGGTGAGGATTTATCGTTCTTGTTCCCTTACCAATCAATAGCAATATGCGCTATGCGAGTATTCTTAGCTAACATGCCAATGTAGACGCTTGACCAGCGAATCACTAACTAAAGTAAAATCCACGTCGTAGCCTAGTTCTCCAGGCCTAAAAGTTTTTACACTTCCGATATTGGCCAGAGTGATGCTTAGGCAGGAGAACACTTCGAGTAGGATTCTTCCCTTTCATTTGTGTCCCGGCTTTCCCACTCCATTGTTCAAGCGTTGAAGTCGCCAGCAATAACTTTGGGGCTGCGATCTTTGGCGTCTGTCGCTAGTCAATCTAGCATATTGTAAAACTCTTTTATTGGCATACTTTGAGGGATATAACGTCTTGATGGAGGCTTTTATTGGAAGGCAATAGCAATATTGATTTCCTTTTCATACACTTTCTGTGCTAGCGGGTCCAGGGCTGTTTGGCAGTGGTTATATTCAGCTTGATGACTCGCATTTATGTAGGGTACTTAAAGCGATCCTTTAGACTGGACATTTGGTGCTACCTGTTATCTGGTTGCAATCATGATCTTTGATTTTTCTGCATAGAAGACAGTGAGGGTTCTTACTGCAGTGTGTATCTATTGCTGCTGCTAGTGCAATCCTTCGTTATATGTCCGAATCCGAGGTATTTGAAAGTTTTTTAGTGGAGTTTTCTTGTGTAGCCTGCGCATGACCCAACCGATGGGGACTTTACCTGCAGGCAGTAGCTCAGATCACGAGCCTAGTTACGGTTTCTGTCTGCGTTCCACCGTACGCTCTCCTAAGGCTATTGATGTCAGTTTCCTGCACATTCTCCAGTTTCAGCTGGCGCTTGAAAGCTGCACAAATTTCCTCCATGCTAGTCATCTGGTCGAGATTTTTACACTCTATCGTACTCACTGGCTGACTTACGCAGACGGTCGCTCACTCACCGAGAGAAGGCTCGATGTTTTTTTGTAGATCGTCGTGATCCTTCGAGTTTAAACATGTACAGGCACTGGCGATATCCTCCGTGCTCCGTGAGAAATTGGGTAAATTTATAATCAATCTCACCATGTCGTCTCTCCAACTACTCCTTGATGGCTTTTCCGTGAATTGTATCTTCAATATCAGTGGTTAATCTGGCTTTCTGGAACCCATATTGCAGATCTGAAAGTCCACCTTGGCTTGCAACAATCGAGAAATAGATTACACCCGATAGATTATCCGTTCTAACACTTTTCCCATAGTCTCCAGAAGATATGTGGGTCTGTAAAGATTGCTCACTTGGAGGTTTATCAGACTTAGGCAGAAGTATCAACTTCTGCCGCTTCCATGATGCAGGAAATATCCCCTGGGACATGCACGCTTTGAACAACTCCGCGAACATATTCGGCCTAACGGTTGCGGTTTAACGAAATCTGCAGTGTTGGGTCAGTAAGAGAAACTAGACTCTTTTACGATCGGCAAAACTACCAGTCTGTTCGCTAATATCAAGTTTGTTAGAAGCAGCCATACTGAGACAATTCCGAACCCGGGGCTTAGCTCTGGCCAAAATGAAAAATGTCGCAGTTGCCTCTGTATATCCATGCAATCATTCACTATGTCCTTGACTGACGCAAAATATGAGATCTGGTATCGTACGAGGTGCGTATCACTACGATGTGAACACTCGCAGAGAGGCATACATACAATTATACACAGAAAGGATCTTTTGTCTCTATGTCAGAAGTCTATATCTGTGTACCGCACCGCAGAATTGTGATGTTCCAGAGTTGTGTTTGCTATTGCTGGGGCCTATAGTACAAGAGTACAGCACTTCAAAAGGATCGCCCCATCTGTTGTTTAGACCCAGAATATTTGTCATCCAATATTGGCAAAATTTATACTGAGCCGACCCCGCTTGTGAACGGGACAAAGCCTGAAGAAAAGAAGAAGATTGGCAAATTTTACACTCCTGTTAAAGAAAGCGAGCATTGAGGGGCGTGGACACATTTTAACTACCGATTAAAGTTCCATTTCCGTTGTCAAATGCCAAGCCAAGCCCTATCAAAGGAGTGCTTGATGTATCGCTAGGTAGAAAGCTTGCAGGTTCTAGCCTACACATTTCTGTCCCTTTTGTTTGTCAATGTTTGGTCGCTGTGTGAATGAAACTATTACTACGGAGGCAATCATGACGATATTTATGAACAAGTTTGATGATAGTCAGTTAGTCTCTGAAATGCTTTCGATTACGGTTAAACAGGAGCAACATTTTCTGGGATTATATCGAAGTCCACTCAATTGTGTTATTTTAGCGACTTTTTTTATTTTGCTAGTTCCTCTAATAAACAAACTTTTATGTGTTGAGCTTTCAGCATCCAATCATCTCAGCAGTTGCAATAATGAAAGACTCCTGTTTTTGGGGCGATATTGGTTTTTCGTAAACTTATTGGAGCGGTGAATTAAAGGGACATTTCTTTTGGACGATGTTGCTGAAGTTTTCACAGCTGTACCTATTCTGGAGTTATGGGCATGTCATGTAGTGAAGGAAATATAGTTATTTTAGGCTTTTAAACTTGTAAGGAGGTGAGTATCAGGACTCTTCATCCTTTCCATAATATAATAGCATTAAACTTATCATTCTATAGAGCTTTCTAATAATAAATGACTTTCTACGAAGGGTAGTCGGGGAACTTCATGTGTAGTTTAACACTTTCAATTTACTGCAAGAATCTTCGTGCGTTTCACCTTCAGATTTCTGAGTGAGATCTTATAACCGTTTTCAACAATTACCTTAAAAAAAGTGGCGCATTCAAACTACATCTAGTGTTCCTGGTATCTTTCTTCTCTTGGATGGTGCAGCCAGGGGGACTATTTTAGCGTAGTTATTGCAACCCATGTCAGGGGAGGCGGCTATTCTAGTGTTTGTTGGCATTTCCCTTTTTCACTCTTTCATTGGCCTGATTGACATCTACAGGTCGACGGCTCAGTGCAAGAGGATTTAAATGGATTTCGCGATAAATGTGATTGTGTGCTTTCAATAGGAAGTCCAAGTTACGTCATGCATCTTGTGAGTGCCTAGTGTCCTATATATGGCAGGGAAAAGCTGGGATTTGCATTGCGACTTCTTTTCAATTCAACATGAACAATCTTTATTTTTGTATCTTGATATTTTTTTCACCTCTAAACATAATCATATTTGCAGTTTTTTTTATAATTACTCATTTTTGATGTTCAAAATGTTCACTCACTAAATAAAAACAGAAATGATAATTAACGCTTTCATATTTTAGAATTGCTATTTACATTTCCATGCTAGTGCACAGTTAGATGCAATTTGCCTAAGCCGAAGGACACAGGCAATATAAAAATATTTATGTGGGCATGGCTGCCAAACTGTCGGATACAAAAAGTTCATTACACTTTTCGCGCACGAGAACTACATAACAACACGAGAACCCATTTGCCAAAATCCGGTTGAACATTGAAGTCGATGGGAAATGATCGATAGGCTTGATAAGCCGGATAGCAATTGGAAAGCTTTGCAACTTCATCTAGATCAAGTCTTTGACCTAGCAAAATGATTGAAACGAGCCTCAGTGGGACAGAGGCTGAAAAAACAAGAAGACAACTTCATTTTGCTGTAAAAGATATTTTGAGGCCTATATTTTGAAAAAAAATTGTAGTCTTTCCCGAATGTTGGGATTGGGTCTTTGAGAAAGAGATCGAGAAAGAGATTTCAGCTTAAAATAAGTGACTATTTTCAATCCTCTCATTCCTACCCTACTTTAAAACTGAAGCCAAAAGTAAGACTGGCTTCGAAAAGCGCAATCTTGCATTTGCTACCTAATATGACTATATTCGATGCATTGCACGTATGGAGCTCCCCCCCCCCTTAAACTCAGCGTAGAAAGATGTCACCCACTGCATGTGTTGGAGTCTCACAGTTCAGATTCCATTCCAAATTTCGTTCTGATAAGTGTAGTAGTCTGTGAAAAGTGTGGGTGACAGACAAGCAGACAGACAGGTGGAGAACAGACAGACGCAAAACAAAACCGACGTTAATACAAATGTTACAAAAAACTTAAAGAAAAGGCACTGCTCCTCTAATACCGCCAATGTTTTGGTATTATTAATCTTAAGTTTAATGAGGATCTCGACTATATTAAACGGTAATTAATCGACGTATGACCCCTATAAAATCACCTGTATTTATCAAATTGCAATGTTCCTTGTGAGGGGATCCACCTGGCCTGCCGGTGGGTGAAAAAAAAAACAATCTGCCCTCGTTGTTGACCATGTGAAATGGTCATTTTGACGTCTGCTAAATCTATGTTCATATAAATGTGTTCACAATAGCACCACTCCCACCACCGACCAAACAAGATCAAGTAAATATCTGAGAATCTTTAACATCGTTATCATGAATTTTGTACATACTCTAATAGGTATCTTCATCTTACACGATTGCTATAATTGTTATCTGGAAATTCTCTGGAAATTTTGAATAAACAAATTGTGACCCAGAGGGGTAAATATTAGGCTACTTCTTCTACTTCGCAATGTTTATCGTAAAGTGATGCTATCTAAGGTCAGTGTTTTGGTATTGCTTCCTTGCCTTACCATAGGAGGAAATATTCTCATCAAGTCCCCACATCTCATCTTTTGTTGGCGTTTTCAACTTAAAGTCATATCTGTCGAGATTTCGAGGTTATAAGGTATGAATTGGTTTTGCCCTTCGATCTCTCTTACTCTAAAAAATAAATTTATTTTGACTTCTTGAACCACCTTCCGAGAGCTTATCAAACTTACAAAAGCATTCCAAAATTGATAGCCTTCTATGTATACAAAGTTCTGTTGCACTAGGGTAAAAATACTAAGCCTAGCAAATCGACACTGATTCTGTTGAACAACATAATCTATCATTATTCCTTGAATCATGATTATCGTCATTCTGATCTGCTCGCAAACGTACTCCAGCGTCAGTGTAAAATTTGATTAAAAGCGTATATGCCATAATCATGAAATCGCTTTCAGGTTCAATATAAGTTCGCACGGAGCACCCTCATCTCGTTCCTTCAAGTGCAATTCCAGCCCCCATACCTGCACCAATAACCCTAACTCAATACCCCACGAGCCGCCTTGATGTATGCTTCGCTCCTATGAAATGATGAGGACACACCCCATCCTTCTCGATGGGAAAAACCAAGAGAAGATACTAACGATAGGGAATACATTTAACATGATAAATTTTACTTTTAGGGGCTCCAATATATACAATTTGAAACCTCCACCACCATTTGAATTGGCGATGGCGTTAGCGTTAGGGTATTATAAACGGAAATCTTCGTCAAATTATGCAGATACAGGATACATACTTACATACATATAGCTTTTGCGATTTGGCAGCGATGGCCTGGATCGTCATGATGACGACGATGATTAAATGAATTGCAGAACTTGGAGGATTTTTCATTAATTTATATCTGAGGAAAGATGAAGGGAGTGTGATTTGTTGTGAGGAAGTCTGATTCCTTGCATATGTTATACTACCTAGTATGTATATTAACGTACTTTTGCAAGTATATAAAGGATTATTCACGTATCTGATTTTCCGTAAAACGTGATATTGGGGTGCAGACAGCACCAGCTTCCTCGTGGCATAAACCACAAATACATCGCGATCCAGAGTCTAATTTAATTGATTCAATTTACATGAGGGCCAAAATACGGAGACGGGTATATAATTTGAAATACTTTTTCAAAAGCCCATGCAGCATGTAAATCACACAACGTGACAATCTCAAAAATTTATGATTTCGAGACAGACATAATGTATCGATTTGAATTTCCCCCGTATTCACACAAAACAACTTTCCATAGCATCAGTACAAGATGCAAACAACGTCATCTTCGATAGATTTATGTTATGCGACAATGTTAAGTTCAAATATCTTTCCTAAAAGGTCAGACAATAAACGCATTCTATTTTTAGTCCCCAGCAATATTCTCAAAAAAATTTTGGAAAACATGAAAAACTTTCTTCCTCCTATCCCGAACCGATCCCAAATGGAACTTTATTAAGACGATTCTAAAATATGAGAACCACAACCCAAAACATCTAGCAGCCTCGTATTGGAGCTGAAGAGGGTCACCATTTAGGACGATCACTTGGATCACTTTATTTGTGTTTCCAGTTTCGGAGAAAGAGATGAATGAAAAAGTATAAAAATTAACTTTTGAAAATTAAGATAAAGTATCGTCGCGCCGCCGTATCGATTACGACGAACAAGATATAGTTAGCACATCTGTTAGGTTGCTTTCGAAATTGTTCGCCCCATTTACATCCTCTCTTCCCCCTGATACAGCTTACATTCAATTGGTTTGGAAGCCATGGGAATGTATGCTCGGGGATGAATGTTTCAAGAACAATCGTTGTGGAGGAAATCTCATGCAAATAACGTGGAAGCAGGGACTTTCGGCTTTCAACTCTTTAGATACACCTTGAAATCAATTTAAGTTTCCTTACGACCTGTATCTTTAAAAACAGTCGAACAAATTCCAGTAGCAAAATAATAAACAAGCGATCTCGAATATTTAAGAGGAAAAATAAAATGTTATCGCCTATAGAACATATCCCCTAAAACTTTTCCAACTTGAAAGATTAAAATGTAGCTTGGATTCATTCTGGTTATCACTACTCCACCCAATCATTTTCCAAAATTGCCAAATAGACTCAAAAATTAAAATTACTTTCAGAATTTCTCAGGATAATTTTTGAGCTGATGTCCCGATGCGGCGAGATAAAATTAGCCCATTTTTTCACTATCTGTTCCCCCTGATGTATCCGAGACGAAGGTGGTTAAGCCGTTGCGTGCTCAATTTTGTCATTTGTGTTCGTCGTCAATTTGAGGTCTCCATAAGCATTAGGATAGTGGGGCTCTAGATTTGTTGAATTAGGGAAGAGTAGGGAATTTTTCTTGTTGAGAACGGTGAGTGCACTCTCCAGAATTAAGTGCCTTTTTGGAAATAGAGCGGTGCCGAACGTGACGTGTTCCCATTTATGGTGTAATGTCTTTGACTTTTCGGAAATAAATATTAGAAGTTAATTGATCTGAATATATGTGTGTTAATATTTCATCTGAATATGGACTATTTATCAATTTACTATATTTAACTGTATTTGAAAGTAAAAGGCAGATTAGAAGACGTGATGCTGTAATCATCATCACATTGCTATTATATTTTTTTGGGATTGATTTCGAGGCTTTGAACCAATATTTTTTAATGTTTTCATACTAATATCCAAGTCGATGGTAAATGCTCCAAAGTACAACCGAAACAGCAATAGCCTGACATACTAGACAATAATATGATAAGCTACCGATCAAGATGAGCCTGAAGGTTAAGGAAAAAGAAAATTATTATCATTCCAATACTTTTTATTAAAATGGGTTTGATGTTTTTCTGTCTTTTTTCGTATGCAACATATCACGACTTTGCGTTGACTTTAAGGAGGAACTCTGCATACATGTTGAAGGGAGGTGTAATTTTTTCCTCAGGATATAATCATGTGGGGCATCAAACTGCAGGGATTGATTAGTACTTGTCGAAATTGATACCACGTTCATAATTGGTTGAAAATAGAGAATTTTAGGTTGGCCTCAAAATGTATCTATCGTAAAATAAAACAGATCTTGTTCTCAGAATCTACCAAACTGAAAAAATCATGAATCATGACCTCTGTATAATATATAAAATCTGGGCCTCGAAATACGTCCCATCTCGATATCTCCTTAAATAAAGTAAATAATTATATATTACCATATTTCAGAAATTTTCAGGAAAACCCACCTTAAATACACCGCATTCTTAAAATTCAGCAAGTCAGTATCGAAGTAAAGTTTAATATATTAAACGACCATATTTTCGCATATACACTGCGCAGATAATAGGATAGGTTCCTTGAATTTTGTATATCCCAAGACGCTTGTATATCTCCTTCTGATTCCTTTACAAATTGTCAGCAATCCTTTCTCAACATCTGGCCAGTGGATATAATCACAGTTGTAACTTCAATGTAGGTAAACTCTCAATTCCTAGATTTATTTTTGCCATTTACTGACGACACAGTTAGTTATGCCAAAGACTGTGAATGTTTTCTCGTCTATTAAAATCGCATTCACTCTGCCCCGTCTATCATCTCCATTTTGCTACATAAAACTTGACTACATCACGACAGTAAGATACTATGTCCTTCTAGCTTCGCGGGTAGTCTTTTGTTTCGCCCATTACAAGGCTTTGCTTCCAGCTTCTGCTATATAATTCTATTGTAAATCTTGCGAGTTACCGATAGTATTTTATACATTGTTTCACCTTCTTTTAGTTGAAAATCTGTATTCGCACTATGATACAAGTGCAGCATTAGAAATATAATTCCACATTCTGGTGAAATCTTGCTTGTTTTGGCATTCAATCTGGTTATTTTAATTCGTCTAACATGCGTATTTAACTTTTTTTCTGTTTTATTTATTGAAAGGACCAATACACTGAAAGCAGAATTTCCAATTAAGTAATATGCTCAGAAACAAGAGAGGGGAGTTGCACCAACTGGTCCTCCAGGTTAGGGGTAGGCTAGAGCTCCCAACTCTACATGGAAAATCGAGGTTAGGAAGCCACAAAAGGAGCCTCGGTTTGGACCGATTTTACAACAACGGACTCAGCAACAAAAATGGACTAACGATTTTCCTATTTTCTCATGAAAGGTGCGCTCCTTGTACAGATCGAATGTTGTGCAGCTAGTAGTTGACACTCTGCCCCAATATAAGGCTGATGTGACAGTGTTTGAAAAGATGGGATGGACAGGGATCGGTTCCCTGCAGAAGAGCTACTACACTATATTATAGTGCCCAACCAACAAACCATGAGCTTGGAGTGGATTTCTTGGTCAGCCAGAAAATGAAACCTGCTGTTACCGGCTTTGAAAACGTAAGCGAAAGGCTATGCTCTCTGCGATTGCGAAGAAAATTTAGAAATATAAGCGTCATTAACCTTCACGCCTCCAAAGAGGGGACTACTGAGTCGGAGAAGGATACCTACGTACGAAGCAGTGGAACAGACCCTTGAAGCTGGTCTGAAGTATGATATTAAAATCATACTTGGAGATTTGAACAGTCAAGCGGAAACGGAGCCCGTATTTAGGCGATGGCAACGGACTAAAGATTGTTCAATTAGCAGTGCTGCGTGAAGTGGTTGTTGGAGTGGGTTTGCACATAAAGCGGTCCATTTCAACCAAAGTGATAATTGAACGCCGCCACGTCTCAGTCTTGATAACACATATGCTGCACTGCGAAAGAACATTGGCATGCGTCGAGTGGAGGGGTGACTTCACAGAGGGAAAAAGGATGCCTGGGAGAACAAACAGGTCTGTGAACTCGTAAAGTACAGGGTGCAACATCAGGCGTGAAAGTTTTGCCAACAAGCCAACGAGATGAAAGACTATACACATTAATGCTCATTCTGTCGATACCAATAGGTAAATTTGATTTCCAACTGAATGGGCATATTGGAGCAATGGGTTGAATATTACGAACCGGCTTAAGAATCGTAAGTCGCCAAGGGCCAAGGGACTGACGCGATTACGAGCAGCTGGATTACTTTCGGGATCATTCGGCATCAACAGGGATCTGAAACAAGGAGGTGCCCTACCATGCAACCTTTTAGCCTCGCTTAAGGTAAATTCAAGAGACCACCCAACTACTGGCCCATGCTGATGATATCGACATCACGGAAAAAACAACCAGGGGTTTTCAAACTGTCTTCGCCCAGATTGAGCAGGCGGTCCTACGTCCTGCACATTAATAACGGCAAGACAAAATATATGGCCGCAATGTCAGCACCAAAAGTCAAACAGGCAACAGCATCAAATGGCACTAGTCAAATAAGAACAATATCAGAAAGATAGGAAACTCCAACGTTGAGACCGTCTTTCTCCTATTAATTTCTCCCATTTTGCAGGTAAGGGAGAGTGCGGAGCTCGAAAGGATAGTCCGCATGAGCAAACTACTTCTCGAAGAACGGGAATTGGAGAAATTGTCTTCTTTAAGGAGGTGAGGTGAGGTGAGGCAGCGTCTGTCAATTGATAAGAAACAGTAAAGCCATCGTGGTCTAATATTTTTTGGAGGAATTGTTGTTGTACAGCTTGAAGAGCAAAGGAGCTACAATTGCGAACGGCCGACGAAAAACAAGTCATCGTTGAAGATTACACGCAGATTTTGAAGGGAGCTTAGAAACGATGGACATTGATTACCAACAAAATCGGAAAGGAAGTTGGGGAGGAGTTGAGTGAGTAATAGCGACATTTGCTGACGTTTAGCGTTAGATTATTCACAACGAAGCTAATTTGCAAGCTATCTAGATTGTATTCCAAGAAACTACAGTCCAGCAAAGCAGGGATAGTGGCAAATAATTTAAAGCTGGCTGCGTAATGTTAGCACGGGTAGTTGAGGAATGAGGGAAGGTCAATAATGAAAAATAGAAATGACTGGAGGACTATTACAGAGCATTGGGAAAACTTCAGAGAGGAGAAAGGAACGGGATGAGTAATCCTTAACAGCAACCTTGCAGGATCAGTTGGAAATTCTTTTTTTTTCTTCAAGCTATGCGGTAATTAAAAGAGAAGAGGGTGAGGGTTGAGAAAAAAAGATTTTGAAAAAAAAAGATATTTTTTTTGACGAAATGAAAGGGTTAGGGAGATCGGTATAAATGCTGTGAAGACGGTGGATCCACGTTTAGCATAGCCATATATCTCCCAAGCATTTTGGAACAAGAAGAGAGTGAGATAGGGTGTAGTCCGCTATTAAAATAAGGTCACCACTTTTGAATTTGGGGAAAATAGGGCTTTCTTTTGAAAGAGCTGTAAAGTAACAGGGAAAAAAATAGAGCCTTGGAATGAGCAAGATTAGTAACATTTTTGAAAGGCAGAAACTTCTTGCATATTTTCATGGTCTCCCTAGTAAACCAGTTCGGATAGAACACATACATGTGGAGAAAGAAGGAACATAACTGATTAAGAAATCGGAAAGGATGTGCAAGTAATTCCCGAGAGCTTCATGAGACTTTAGTTATCTAATATGTGATCCCAGTTGATTGAATCTAAAGCCTTTTGGAAAGCATCGAAGCTGGCCTTGTGGAAATAGACCTTAGTGTGTTGGATCGACGGATTAAAATAGAAGGAAACATGGAGACGTAATGCTCGGCCAAGTTGGAAAGATGAAATCGAAGGTACTGTACAAAGAGTTTTGCTGAAGTTGAATTCCATGGCCAAACAAGTATTCACGAAAGAGTAACTGGAAACTGTAGAAGATGTTATTAGATGGGATTGGAAATATAATGTTGCAAATATAGCGACCATAGGGGATCTAAGAATGCTGCTTTCGGAAAATTCTATTTTGAGTGATTTGTGAGTGATTTTCAAGTTTATATTACGAATCTGTAAATCAAATTCAATGTACAAAAAAATTTTGAAATGTGAACGATTTTTTCACAACTTTATTTATTATTGCATCTTCCACGTTTTGCAAAACTAACAATATGTGATGTGTGACTCAAAAAAATTAGATTCCTCGTAGTGTTTGGAGTTTCTGGTTATTAGGAAGTTAACTTTAGGAGTACCCCAAGTTAAAGGATAGATTAATTGCGATATGTCGATGAGAATTATTTAACAATTTTCTGCCAAAAATGTTTGGGTATTTCGTCATCTATGAGAAGAGTATTTAGATCTCGATAAACGCTACTATTTTCGAACAAAAATACATTTCTCGAAGGACTGTGATTGACTGTGATTGTTAGAGCAGCTTGATGTTGAAAGTTTTTGTTGCACCCCATAACTGAATTCAGTCCAGATGGGTCTAAATAATGACTTCTACAAAAATACCTTGTTATCTAGTGATAAGTAGAACTTCGCTTGATTAGCTAGCAGACATTTTTTATTTTTAGCTTCACTTGTATTCGTTTAGTTTAGATGTATCTTCTCCAAGTAAGATGTCGAACGGGATGGAAGTTAATATACTTGGCATTGTCACTTTGTGGAATATTGGAATTGGAATATCCATTTAACGAAATGGTGACTCATTCTCGTGAATTCGCCATGTCATTAGCCACTGTAGATATAAGCAGGTTATTGTCAATTGTCTGGATGGCTCAGTGGTTAGAGCACTTGGCTGTCGATACAAAAAGCCGCAGTTCAAATCTCACTGGTGGCAGAGGGATGTTAATCGTAACTGGATATTGGATGCCAGTTATAATCACAATAATTACGGGGGAGTGCAATCCTGACCACATTGCTTTCTACAGTGTATCGTTACAGCCTGAATTAAATTTCTCTAATACTTTTCAAGGCCCGAATCCAATTGGATTGTTGCGCCAACGATTATTCTTGTGGCCGGCAATGCACGCTTCCTAGGCGGGTACCTGCTTTCATAAGATGGTCTTTGGATGTGAAACTTTTATATTTCAACGGGAACGGCAGACCTTTTATGTAGGACTTTATGATATACATGTTTGTGGATAGAATTTTTACAATCTTGTACAATAGTTCTTTGTACCGCACTCTATAGAAAGCCTGGGAACTGCTTAGAAAAACGACAGAGCAACATTTATTTGCGGTCAAAGTCTGTCTTATTACCGAAACGATACGGCTAGCTCTACTGATCTGCCGTGCTTTTCTCAGAATCTTTGATAGCAGCCGTTTTTCAAACACAGGATAGGAAGCAGGCTTCTCAGGTGGTATGATGCTATTTGCGTCGGATCTTTCCCCGGTTTTTCTACCGTAATTATAACAAAAGTTCTCCACATATTTGAGAAGTCACCTATATGTATCGTCGTGTTGGAGATCTGAGTGAAAGTCCGCACCTTAGAAATAGTCAATAGCTTCAAATATTCCGCGAGAGCGGAATGGTATGATCGTCATTATTAAGGACATCAAAGTTTTAACTGGAAAGAAGTAGTGTAGTTAAGCCTTACAGTGGGAGTAGTCCTATGCAGTGCGCGAATTGTTAAGCATTCGGTCACACCAAGAATGACTTATACTGTGACTCTACTTTATCTAGTGTGTATGTGTGTTGCATGCCGTGGACTTCATTCTAATCCGACCCTCTCTGTTAACAAATGTAGCACCGGTAGCAATATGCATATACCAAACTATGGAGTCTACATTCAGAAATATATACAAAAGGTTATAGCTCATCGAAAGAAGCACAAAGCAACTGTTCTGCACAACCTACTCCTTTTGTGGAAAACATTCACGATCTTATCCGCCACTGAATGGGGAGTCCCATTTTGGATTTCGGCATCATTTTATCTACCGAGATTCCGTCCGTCTCTTCAAAACTGTTTGAAAGTTTTTTCAAAATGCTTTGGGCCAATTTCGTTGCAACAGGGGACTACAATGCAAAGCATACCCACTGGGGTTCTAGACTGAACGCATCTAAAAGAATTTGTTTGCGGTAGTAGCAAAACAGAGAATCTGACATCTTTTCGTGCGGCTAAATACAGCCGTTCGATTGCCGAAATCTGTTAGATCTCATTGACTGAGACTAAAAGTAATCAGTGACCGAAGATGAATCAATTGACACCTTTGTCACTGTTTGCTTTCCTTCCCTTCCCCTTTGCCAACCATGTCTTTATATCGCAGACGTCCGCGGTAACTGGCGGGATGAGCCGCTTGATCACAGTTGTAGCTGTGTGCTTGTTGCTTGCTCTTGACTCTGTCACCTTCTTCTTCAATCTTCCGGTGAAGGATATACTTCACTTTGGAAACCACGTTAGGATTGCGACTTTATTCAGAGCGAAGAATTGCTCCATGATATGATCCGAAAGGATAACTCAGATAATAAGAGACTGAGTCCTTAGGGTTAGTGTGGTGTTTGTTAAGGGGTTCAATCCTTTCTCTTTGATAAAGGAGGTAAGTCCGGGGGCTATATAAAGTTGATAGTTTCTTTCATTTATCTATTCATAGAAACTATCCAGCCTGTAAATCCCTTGTACCGCGTCCAAGGCTCAACATACGCTCCTCAGCAATTTCTGCTCAAATAAAGTCAATAATAGTGTAATAGTGTGTTGGGAAATAATTGACCGAAAACCCCTTTGAAGTTTATGCCAGAGTCATAAAAATGCAACAATACAGACTATCATGTAAAGCATAATAATTATGAGCTAGGTGTACATGGAACCGTTCTCAAATGTTTTTACTCAAGAGATACTCAATAGCTTCCTACCTCCATACTTGAAGCACCACCTTTTCAGTTTTCGTCTTGTTTATTTAACAAATTTGAACACGTCTTCGTTAGGACACATACTGTCGTTTCCTTTAATACATATTCCATCAGCATATTCTGGTGCTGCCGGTCAGAGCTCTTCTTGGTGTAAGCTTTAGCTCAGATGAAGACTTTTGCGAGTAAGTAGTTGGCCATACGTAGAAGGTATTGCAAGCTCAAGCTTACTTTCTGGGGATTTCACCTAATTACTTAATTCGCTTAGCGATCTGATCTGATACTTAGTCGCGCTGCACTTTTTTTCCCTGCACAGAGCCTTTTATCCTCGTCCAGGAGATCGGATTTCTTACTGGGCTTGAATATCATGATCAACTCTTTGGGGCATCATCGGTGAGCGAAATTGATCCATCACCATCTGCTTTTCACCACTTCGAGTCGTAAAACGAATCATTCTTTTCATAAATTAGCAAGGTTATCTATAATAAAGGTTATTTTGAAACAAAAAAATCTCTAAGTCCCGGTTTCTATGCCTGCGTAGGATGGCTGAAAAGCGGAACAGTTTTCCGGGAAAGTCGGTCACTAGAAGTTAAGCAAGTTTAAGGAATGATCGGGGTCGATTTTTTTTCACAAGAGTTCAAACTCAAATAACCCCTTGCTCGGAGACAAGACTTCCTACTTGGTTGACTGCTGCGAACGAACCGGATTGTATTCTTGATTTTAAAGAAGGCTTTGCCGGTGCATCATAAAAAATCAGGACCAGTCACAACATTTATTCCAAGAGCAGCTCGGGCGCTGGGTTAAATTACTCTATCGCAATTCGAAGAGTAAAGTTCAAAGTGTGAGAGGTATATTAAAACCAAGGATCTCTAATGATGTTCATCAAGGAACCGCCTTGAGAGTCTGTACAGAAAACGCATCGAAACAAAATAATAGGGCACTCACTTTAGCCAATTATTCTCGTTGCCTTCGTCCCATATCAATCTGGCTGCTCGTAGCTTCACTTACATCATCCAGTAGCAGTTTTTAGCGAATGAGCTATTATTTTAATTCCTATCTCAAAATGTATATTTCAGCATCGTTTAAGTAGGTTCACTTGAAAAATTAGGGAATAGAAAGCTGCGACTGAATTGCGCCTGTATTTTTTAAATGTTGGTATCTTTCGAATCTGCGTTTTCTATCTGCAGAACAAAGTATTTCCTTTTAAAACCGCTGACAGGCCAATAATAAAATAAAAACTGTCTTAAATCCTGATCCTTCGTTGTGTGTATATTGCTTCATAACTTAAATCAACTTATTTTTATCGCAATCGAAAAGGAGAAAAAATTATGATTCCTTTTGATCATTTTGACGGCACATAAATAACATCACTCGACATATTGCCGGTGACAACGGCGCCTACGAAAATATTTCGACTCCAGGAGACGTTTTTTCCATCCTTAGAGTTATTAGGATGCGTAATCAATGTCTGGCATCCTGGAACCAATGACAGGTATCAGCTCTGGGACAGGAACCTGCAGGACACGTATTTGAGTTCATTATGAAAATCAGACCTGTCTGGAAGTCCATAAAAATATTTGTTGGGCAATGTTTTATGTGCAAATATACACATCCGTAAGTGAGTTTAGTTTCAAAGGGCTGATAATATGATCATATGATCGATAACCTTTTTATCACTGATTGCCAGTAGTCTTGTTATGCGAAAGGTACGGATACATATGAGGCAATACAACGAGGTTGTTGTTTTCAGATATATTTATGTATCTTTGGTCTAGAGCATTTCATTTCTGAAATGATTTACATAAGTGTAAGTTTAAGGAATGCCGCTTGTTCCTAAATAATTGACTGACCAGTTCGGCTGTTGTGTCGCTAATCCTTCAGGGTAAAAGATTGTGAACTAAAAGGAAAATGTAATATAAATAGTTCTCGAAGAAAGCTAATTACGCTTATTATTTCTACTTAAGGGAGAGGCGCTCCAAAGGTGATTGGAGGATGTTAGGGTCTCTCTGTTTGATTTGATAGTAAATCCCGCACAAAATTTGCGTGTCTGCATAAGGAATACCCAATAAACTGCCATTTTAGGATAAGTTCCCTTTCGTGTATACGCCAAGCTCGTTTTGTAAACTATGCTATTCAAGCCAAACGCCAAAACCCATCTAAACCAATCTCTATCATTCTCATATTCGACAACAGACTTGTGCACAACACTACGACAACGCCCTGTTTATCTTTGCAAGGTAGCCAGAGAAAATTGCTCCACAACATCTTAAGATTGAGATTTTGGGATACCCACCCTACACTATCATACAACCCAACATTGAAATTCGAAGGTACCATCATCATTATCATCATCGCCATCGTAGCCATCGTCATCTTATATTTTGTGATGTTTTAGTTTTTAGATATTCCTAACTGCTTTGTATGCGCCTTGGGGATCAGCTTGCACGATACCACCAAATTGGTGATATGGTGTAGTAAATGATGATGAAGAAAAAGTGTTACCGGGTTTATGGGAATTCTGGAAATGAGCCCTGGGATTAACATCTAATCTAATGAGAATCAAGATTTACGCTATTAAAAGTAATATTTTTATTAACCGAACATACAGGATTTCTGAATTAAAACCGACAAAGTTACCTTTACTGTAAAAACTTTTTACATTCTCAGTATGTGGAGAATATTCTCCTTTGTAGAGAACGACTCTACCATTATTGTCAAAAACTTGGTTTCCGTCAACCAGGAAAAGGTGACGTTGTGGAAACAAATTAGTTTAGTTGTAGTTTATGCAATCAATTCGCAAGTTCCTGGAGATGAAAGGGAAGGGATAACAGTATTTTTCAAGAATCTAATAGGTTGATTCATGCATTTTTTGAAAATTTCTAGTACAGCGTCGAAGATAAAATCTTCTTCCTATCAAAATGTGGACCCGAAGAGGTGTAGGGTTTTGATCAATTGGTTGAAGCAAAAGAGCTTTTTAGGGCTGTGATTCGTGGGGTGAAAGAATGGGTGTAGAGATTTGAATGTATCATAAAGTTTACCTAAAGTTTTCCTGATGGGAGGCACGTTTTATAATTTAAAGTAAATCATAACTAGTAACTGCTTTACAGTGGGATTACAGGTTATTGATTTTCAGAGAGAAGGAACTGATGCCTTTCATTGTGCTTTTTATCAGCTTGAGACGACCGCGAATGACAATAGCTTCCAATGTTTGAGAATTTGTAGAAACAGTGGAAAAGGATTTTAGTTAGACTTGACATTTCTAGTTGCTACCCACAAGTTTGATGGTGTCCGTATTGTAACATTTTTGTTCCGGAAGGTCGACCTAGAAAAGAAAAGAAATGTGGCAGATGGTATCATTCCTTAAAGAATCCTATCAAGTCAGGTGTAAGCTAGAGAAAGATTGTCATTAATATATACTTGGGCTGGCTACTGATCCAGGAAGTGAAGGATTAGTTTTGCCAAATGTGGGTGAAACGAAACGGTTTGAATAACTTTTTGGACTAATCCGTGCCACCAATAGTTGAGTGTTTGTAGTTTAGATATGGGAAAGGTGTTCAGCGCTTGATGAACTAGAAGTCAGAGATTGTCAGGTTAAAATAACAATGTTCGTCACCGGTAGGGACTGGTTCACGGAGTGGATTGATCAAAAAGTTCCAAGGGTGGAGATTTTGCTGAAAGACTTCTATATTCGAAACTTGAATTCTTAGTAGAAGATGGGAAATTATGGACTTAAAGAGTTCACCCAGGATTTTGGTTATTTTTTGGGTGGAGGGATATTTCGAGAACGCATGAAATGAAAACGACTATCCTGGTGCGAACGAGTGTCACCTGGAATGACGACCTCGTTTCACTTAGCTAGCAATTTCAGACCACTCAAATAGTCTTTGACCTAAAAAATAATCTGACATTCATGGAAGATTCTACCTTTGCAGTCGATTAAATTCAAGTTTTCTCGATAATAATATCAGCTGAAAGTGGTCCATGGGTTGATATCAAGTACCATCTGCAGTGGTGTTGGCTATGGGTATTAGAAATACCAAGCTGCCAATAACCAGTAAATACCTGAAACTTCAGGTTTTCTGCGAGTATTAAAGAGAATACTCAATACCAATACCATTTTCATAAAATATACTTTCTCATATGTACATTAAGTATAACAAATTGGAAACTGAAGCTCATCATTATCACAAATCCCGGGCATACGATAGTACCATATATATGAAGTATATGTGTGCCTTGTATGCCTTAAGTATGTCCGATTATTCACTCAATGCGACACTTACATTTTGTGTTTAAGTTGCTGTAGTTTTGCTTGAAGGAGGCAACGTAGGTCTACTATAGCTTTGCTAATAATAGGAGGATTCCCACTAAACAGAATCATTATCGATCTCATGGCCTAACGAAATTTTATGGTTATAGGATGAACTTAAGGGCGTGGAGGTCCCTCAATCTCCCACATACAGTAATATATGTATTGTTATGTACTATTATTACATTTATAATAATAAGAATCCTTGACGCAACAATCCATATTGGATCAGGGCCTTGAAGTGTATTAAAACACTTCATTCAAGATCGTAACGGTATACTACAGGATACCCTATAGGATGCAATGTGGTCTGCATTGCGCTCGCCCGAGATTATTACCCTGATTTGACTCAGGTACTCATTCACAGCTGCGTCAACTTGTATCCGACATCAAATCACGATACAAATCCCACTGCCACAGCGCGATTTGGACCACGACCTTCCGTACGACAGCCTTGTGCTCTAACCACTCAGCTATCCGGATTTATTACATTTACTTAAGCAAATATCGGCGGGGGTGGCATTTTTAAGCACCACCATGATTTTTTCAGAATTTCCGGGACAGTAACATCTGAGAATGGGTCTTTGAAATAAATGACCACTTTTTATGTTTTTCAAAAAACCTTGAAAATCATAAAAGTGACTGACGGTAATCGCTCGTTTATGTATAGCCGCAAAGACGTCATGAGTACGAATTATATCCGAGTGAAATCCGCCTTATGTATTCAGTCCCAAACTAGGTCAAAGCGAAATTATTTTGTTTTCATCAGACGCTGCCTTACCTCTGCCAATTGATGGCGGACCGGGCTAGTTGGAAAGTAACTTACTTCTACGGTGATGGCCTACAGATCTCTTAGTCTTGGGCAAGCACCCAAAATGTAATAATTAGACTTGCGATTTCGTTCAGGGCAGAGGCAACTACCTTATAGCCACTTCGGTATCATTACTTCCAGGGCAGAACTGAGGCAGCATCTTATGAGTTGCTTCTGCATCGGATGAAACCGCAAGTCTATTTTTTGCATTCTGGCTGTTTGTCCAAGACTGAGGGATCTGTGGACCACCACCGTGAAAGTAAGTTGCTTCTCAACTCGTCCGATCCTCAATTCCTAAATAAAATTTAGCAAACGAGTTTTTTCGGTAATAAAGTCGAATGAAGAATACAGGAAAATGTGATCTGGTTTAACAAAACATTCACTCGATCAGTGCTCATGGTGTACACCGTGATGGAAAATTCCGAACGCGCCGTCGATTGTTGTATAGTACAATGCATACTTAGACCAATAAAGGAAGGGTTAGACTACAGATTTAGGAATTGAGGAAAATATACGATAAACCAGCATTATCGAAACATATCAGCCTTCAAAAGCTTCAATCAGCGGAAAAGAAACCCCAGACACCCTATGAAGCGCTAATCATACCCCGAGAATTGGGTTGGAAAATATCATAGGAAGTGGAAAAACGCAGCCAACAAATTTTTGTTTTTGTTTGCAAGCGCAAATAGGGAGATTACTATTATTCCTGCAAGCCTACTACATTCAAAGGTCTTTCCGATAAACTGGAGATTCGAGACTACCAGAATGGAAACATTTTTGAAAGCACTCTTGAAGGCTACATCTGCGAAATCGTTCAAACTACTGTGAATCAAGCCGGATTTGTCAAGAACAGCAAAACTACTGATGCAATACATGCTTCGCAGTTGCTCATGGAAAACACCGAAGGAAGCAATGCCCTTTCTGCAAGGCATTTGACCTGGTGCCACACAAACTTATCTAATATGCATTGTGACAATACCTAGTACCATTAACGCTCGTATATGGGGTTAAATTTGTTTTGAAGCGACCCGAAAAGTAAAGTTCGAAGTGTGTTGGATATATCAAAACCGCTTCATGTCTCTGCCGGTGTTTGTTACGGAAACGCCCTCTCTTTGTTCTTGTCATGGACACTGTAACAACGGACATCCGACATCAAGCTCTGTAGATGCTGCTCTATGCAGATGATTGTGGCTTAATGTCTCACAACAAAGGTGACCTTGAGCAGCTTGTCCAAAAGTGAAATGATCGCCCCTTGCAACATGGTTTGAGACTGAATCAAAATAAAGCAGAGTTTTTGACAACCGATTGAATGAATAGATCTTGCTATCGGGTAGTGGTAAAATGCAAACGCAACTTTGATGAAGTGACGTTCTTGGTGATTGACGAACCAATGAATGTGCTAGATGGTGACCAAGCCTACGAGCGAGAATTGTGGCTAATTGTAGATGAGTCGACCTCCGTACCGAACGGGAGAAGAGCTAAAGAAAAAGAAGTAGGGAGATAGACTATTCTCTCCGATTTGGGACCTTAGTATGTGATAAGTTAATACCTCTGGATGAGAGGTTTACACTCTTCCTTAAGGGGGAAACCATGTTAAGAGTTTTCCAGAATCATTTTTGGATTGATCGTTAACTTAGCTACGATGGAATATGAAATTCATGTTCTTTTAAATGTACTATATATATGAACGTAGAACCGAGGCCTGTTTTTAAAAAAATGCCGAGAATATGGACCGATCGTCGGGATAATATCATATTTTTAAAGGTGCTTTTTTACAATATTTTTTTGAGCACCTGCCAAATTTGTAATTTTGATTGTTTTCATTTGCTTTGAGGTACATCTTCCCAAAAAATAAGTTAGTAATATAGAATTAGAATCTTTTTGGTCCAAGGTAGAAATTAGAATCGTTATACTTATCGAAGCTGAAGAACTCTAGTTATGCTCTTGGCGTAACTTTTCTATTTTTCGCTTAAATTATTTAAAAAAATTTCGGTTAAG
Source organism: Hermetia illucens (assembly GCF_905115235.1). NCBI lineage: Eukaryota > Metazoa > Arthropoda > Insecta > Diptera > Stratiomyidae > Hermetia > Hermetia illucens. The sequence goes on from NC_051849.1 coordinate 150,782,505, forward strand.
TCTTCCAACTAAGAAAAATTATAAAAAGTACTCAAGAAGTGGCGTATGTAGTGGCATTAAGATTATGGTGCGATAGAACTCGCGTAGAATACCACAGTCGAGGGTTAAAATTTGAGGAACATGAATAGCTTTATTATTTACATAGGATATTAAGCGAAATAAAGGGCAGAGTACAACTTATGAGTAAAATATATTTCTAAGTTCTTCCTATTATAAATTCGAAATGCGCATGCAGAAGGATCAAACTTCAAACTTTTAGTGGGTGCGAATCACACACACTGCTGCAACCTGCAGCAGCGTCTTTCTAAGATTTCCACCTCCATCCATAAAAAAAAACAACCAGAAGCTTATATTATATTTGAATGGATATTTGTATCATTAATACAAAGCATACAATGTATATGTATATGTTATGTCAGAAAGTAGCGAAAGTGAATATTCGCGTGCTACTGACATTCAAAGTCTTACAATTTGCACTGAAGCGACAATTTTGATCTATTATAACTTTGTTAGTAATAGTGTAATTTCCACCAAACTTGGTAGGATCATGCTTAATATTGCTGCTATTGATTGTAGGATGAGGGTTTTGCTGTCAATTACTAAAAATTAGAGAAATATATTGTACTATTATTAATTCTATTTGAACATACATCGGTATAAAGGGTATTCCGTAGGCTAGACCTGGGTATAGTGACACCTTCATCAGTTTTTTCTGACTTTTCGGTTGAGTATTTTCTGAAAGTAATGACCGCTTTTCAGCCTCACGCTCCTCCCATGTCCACTAATTATCAGAACTGAGACCAGCTTCAAAACCTACTAAACGAGATCTATCAACTGATGACTATGTTTAGTGAAAAAGAAATTTTACACTTCCCTTTTTCATGTATGGAGACCCGTCCTTAAATTCCACCTAGAACAATGTAACTCACTGTATGCGTGGGCGTTCACCGTTTCCACCTTCCTACTAAATTCGGTGTCAATTGGTATGACTGCTTCTGAAAAAACTGCGTGAGGCAGACAGACAGACAGTAAGTCGTTTTAATAAGATTTTGTTTTACACAAAACCTTAAAAAGGGGTCAAAGTACATGAAAACATGTCAACATTGGAAGAGAAGATAAGCCATCCATATACGAGTGTATACATACAATACCATATAAATTCTAGACAACTTACTGAAAAAGTTCTATCAAAAATTAATTTTGATTAGCGTTATACTCACCCCTTTCCAGCTCAATCAACAATACTGGTATTACACGTTACCCTTTACCCACGGCGGAGATTGTATAGCCTTAGCGGCGAAAGGAATGGGAACACTTCAACGTCAAACATGCGAGATACAAGTTACACGCCCAAACTTTTCCCATACCTCACCGCGATGGTTTCATTATTGTTGCTGTTATTGTGATTGCCACTGATGTTGTTGATGCTGCTGTTGGTGTTACTGATGTTGTTGTTGTTGTTGCTCTTGTTGATGCTGCAATAAGCCAAGCAAACCGACCCAATTCCCCACCCCCGATTCTGAAGAAAGTAAGAATTGAGGATTAACAATGGTAATTGTGATGTTCTCCATTCAAATGATGGCATTATTATATGGAAGATATGTTTGTTATCTTATATCCACTCGGTTTAATGTTAGAGCTTCCCATTCCGAGTCCGCAGTGGAAGTGTAGTAACATCCACACCATAGAAGATGCTCCGGCACCTTGGCCCTTAACTATAGATCCAGTCGAGGGTATTTAGCGTGGAGCATGGAGAAGAGAATGTGCTCATATCTATTAAATTCCATACTAGATTCCGAGCACAATGTTCGACTGTTTGATGATAGCACTCAAAATACACGCTCTATCCACTTTAGATATAAGATATGTAATATCAGATTGGATTAGATGCTTTGTACTATTGCTTTGTGTTGCCTTTGATGCGGCAAAAGAATAGTACACAATTGCATTTGAGGGTAAGGCGAATGCAATTAAAGTGATTAATAATGTCCGTGCGAGGGAAGCGATTCAAACCGTAACTTCTGCCATATTTTGTGTAATACTTTTTATATGTATTATTACAAAACATACTATTTGTTGAATTGCCTTCCATGAACACTTAAGCTTTTGTTTAAATTATTCCAGGAATAAAGTGAGATCCTCGGATCTCATAAATTGTTTAATGATACCAAAACCTGTATTGTTTTTGCAAGAGATGCAGTAATTATTGTTAGTAGTATTTAAACTTTTATTAGCATGCATAATAGGAACATATTCAACAAAATTCCATTTGAAGACTCCCAATAGGAACCTCAAACTGCATTTGTGTATGATTAATTTTAATAAAACAAACTGTTCAAAATATTCTGACACCCTCTCCTCATCATGGTCTATGAAATGTTTTTTTAATCTTCGATAAAGATGCATCAAGTAAATTTACGACAAGGAAATCTAAGACGTGTGCGCATGTGTCTTGTATATCATTAACGCCTTCCCCGACGATCTATTAAAACCGAAATTTTCCTGAAAAATATTAAAAAACATTTCCGACCACGGCGCGGCATTAGAGTCAGTTATCCTCGAAAAGATGAAAGACCACGTTCTCCGTGGAAGTTAAGATTTTTTTTTGTAAATACGCGGCTTTCTTGTATATGAATTTGAGAAAACAAATTATATCTTTATTATGGGAGACGTTCGGCAATTGTTGTTTGGGTTTTAATGGAAAGAAATATAATATTTCCGACAAGGGTTGTTTTAGCGTGGTAATTTAAAGTTGTCTGCATAGTTTTTGTTTAGCTGGCTCTTATTTTATAATTTTTATGGGGGTATTATTCTCACTCCTATTAGAATAACAATTTCCTTATGTAGGAGACTATTTCTTTTGGTAAGTTGTTTTAAAGGGATGCGTTGCTGTTATTTTAGTTTTCGGTTCAGAGAAGTCTGTCCTGTCATATTTTCAAAATTAAAAAAGTATACACTACAGTAGCAGCGGTAACCTATTATTGTGTAAATATTATAGGGCTTTAATTTTATAAAACAATAATTGCTGTGAAACCGTGATCATATTTACGAGAATGCTTTAAAAAAGAACCCATTTCGGAGAAACCATTTGCTGAAAAGTTAAAAAAGTACATATTTAGGTTGAAATCTTTTAGTCTCGTAGCAGATATAAGCACACCCTCCTCTCAAATTTATTATAGGGTTAAAAATATAACCTATCTAATTCTGGAATCATGGTAAAAATCCACGTCTACCCTGTTCAAAACGGCGATAATATGCATGACTTCAACCGTGAGCTTCGTGAGTCCAATTCCAATAGGTAGGTCCTATATATGTATACCTAAATTACAGACGCTGACTAGAGCTGTGCAAACCACACCATTCAACAAAGATGTCAGTACTTTCCAGCTGAGTTCCGTTTGCTAGGAGGAGGTACTATTCTTGGCAACCCCTAATGTAAACATGAGTTTATTCGATGAATTCTATAAAACTACTAAAAAATACTATGATTGGGTGGGTTAATGGCTCTATGAAATTTATCTAAATCTTTATATTTCCGTTAATTGACTAAGTTATGACGGTGAATAAAATATGAACGGGGATGATATTTAAAGTTTTGTGTATCTATTATACCCGGTTTACCCGGAAGAGGCTAAACTAATTGTCGCGAAATTTCGAGAAAACACATCTTTTTCGTACAGCGAGTGGCACCATTTAGTGTTGAGTTTGAGGCGGATTACCCCTTGGTGCAAAAGAGGGGTTTACATTTTTTTACAAGACGTGGTCATGTTGGATATCAAATGAAAGATAGGGCTCGAAATGCGTGCCCCCAAGAAGTGAAACAGGTCTCGCTCTCAGAGCCTATCCAATTGAAAAATCTGAAGAAAATCGCAGTGTTCCTTCTATATGAAATCTAGCCCTCAAAATATATTCCGTTTGGATATCTGCACAAATAAAGTTAATAATACTATAGTATATCTTAATTTTCATCCTAGAATTACGGTTAGAAGAATAAACATAATGCACAAGTTTTAACAAAATCCAACTATTATTGACAATGTTATAGCAGGTCAAATTTGTGTGTTTTACGTGAATTTATCGCACTCTAAGGCTTGTATGACGTCATCATATATGTTAAAGTGAACTCATATGAACGGTGGGGTTAGAGTTTGGAAATACATATGGATATCAAGGATTATTTTTTATTGAGGTATATACGAAAGAGAAAACATGAATAGGAAATTTTTCACACAAGATGAATACAAAACATTTATACCCGAACCGTCCAGCTTCTGCCATCCCGACTTGTTTTCAGATTCCGAAGGGGTCTTATACCTAGAATGGATTGATGAACCGGTACCTTTATTAAAAAGCGGGGACCGACTGTCGAATCCCTTAGTATCAAAAGAAACCACGAGCGAGAAAGAAGTACACGTGTTCGCGGGTCTAAGAATTATTACTGGATTCTTAGCCAGGGAGTTAGTTAATCCAACCGAAGTTGGAGTGATTGGCGGCACAGTTTGAAGAAAATTACATTTCGGGCGCCAAATTTTTACAATACATAAGGAAGCAGGAAACTGATCCATGATCATAGAACAAAAACGACGAATATCTCTATACAACATAAGCTATGGAATTGTCCAAAACATCATAAATTTCAAGAAGTCTACACTAGACGGGAGCCACGCCTTCTATCAGAAGAGCACAAGCAGCATCGAGTGGAAATTCCTCAGTGGCTCCTCGGACCGTTCCAGCAAGAGAGGGACGCATTCTTGGAATTCTTGGATAGAATCGTCGCCTGTAACGAAACTTGGTTGCACCCTTACATACCCGAGTCGAAATAAGTCAGTATGGATTGAAAGAAGAGTAGCGAACGACTGCCAGGGATGCCTAAGGCGAGATTGTCAGCCAGTAAGGTAATATCAACTGTTTTTTTATCAGAAATGTCTTTTCCACCTCGTTTTTACCAAAATCGACGCAATATTATTGCGGAATGCTGGATGTCGCGAAATTGGCATTTCGGGGAAAAAAGAAGACAAAATCCGTCAGAAGGGTGATTCTTCTTCATGACAACGCAAATCTTCTCGTAGCCAAAGCAAGGAAACAAAAATTGGATTCCTTTTGCAAGGGAACCTTGGAACATCCTTCCTACTGTCTGGATATGTCTTTTTGCGATTTCCATCTTTTTAGGTCATTAAATGAAACACTTGGCGGAATGCCATTTGACGACTTCCACCAGTTTCAGAAACGTTCAAATAAATTTTATGGCGGCGCGATTCAAAAACTGCCAATTCGGCGGGAAGAATGCGTTTCTTTGGAAGGATAATATACAGAAAAATAAAAGCCATTTGCAGGTGAAATTTAAAAAAAAAATTTTTTTAAAAAATCAGTCTCATTTATATTTAACAATAGTAGTAACGAAGCGATTGGATTGTTAGTTTTTTTAGTTAGAATCGAATCAATATGATCTTTCAAACGATGTTCAGTTTCATCCGACTGGGTTATACCCAGACTAAACTGTTGCAAGTGAAGCTTGGAAAAGGCTAAAGAAATAGTTGAATAATCTCTTCAACCACAACAGACGATCATTGGGAGCAGCAACTTTTCGAAAGTGGTTTTTAAGTTAAAAAGCATTGGGTTTCCCCCATTTGGTCCGATCCGACATCAAGTCGATGCGGACTTAGGATCCCTCAGTCCTTAAACAAAAAGAAAGTGATGGTAAATTCTATTAGAAGAAAAGCCGAGGTAGACCGGAAAGTAAAGGAAGACCTTATGTCCTTTGGCCAGGGTTTCTACTTTAATATGTTTGGATGTGCGTTACTTTATGTGGAAACCCTTTTGTTTCTCACCCGTATGATGAGGCTCCAAAAGAGCATTACGCTTCAAGTTGAATTGCCGCTTTTCTTATCTTTTCACTGATAATATGCGGATTTGTCGTGGAGTAATAATGAAAAATGCTACTTCATCTCCATCTCTTTCCGAAAAATTTTGAAATGTTGTGGTTACGAGAGTGAATCAAGCAGTAATACCAGCCATTTCGTTGATTTCTGATTAATGTCGCTGTCATTTCCCTTAATACTATGAAGTCATTGAATTTAAGGCATCCGTCAAAATCTACCTAAAATTGTTATTACCACTGTTAGATCTATTTTTTGGCTCGTGCGTAATCGATTGGCGTAGATTTCCTCTGCCCCCTCTTTTAATTTTTTTGAACTCTGGGTGGTAGTCCAAAAAGAGGAGTCCATGGACCAGATAGGTGGGGGAAGATTTTTTTCCCAATTGGTCCGGTCCCCCATCAAGTAGATGGCGGACTTAGGACTGCCTCAATTCAAACAAAAAATTATTTCACGTTTGGCCGGCTTAGCCAAAAATATTAGGTGGTTTTTCCTATGAATATAATTTGCACTCATGACGAGTGTGCGAATAAATATAAGGGAGCGAACAACATCATGTAACAACATCAGTCACACTGCTGGAAAGACGAGCCAGCGTCGGATCAGTTGTCTCTGCCCCGGATAAAGCCATAGTCGTTTGTATTTTTTCCGTAATTGAACCATCCATCAGATAGCCTAAGTGTAATCTCGCGGTGCTCGTAGCGATTAAATTAATTCAAATACATTTGGTAGTGTTTCATTTATTCAGATTTTTAAGAAGATTTGGTAAAGGGTATTAGTAAGACAATTTTCTCTACCCTGCAAACAATAGGCTGTCATACTGTCAATTCATGGCGCAGTTTTAACTTCTTCATTTGAAGAAGGTACCGCTATTCAATACTTCTGGGTCCATCAAGCTGTATGTCTTGCTGCCACTTTTACTGGACTGAACAACTTGTTAAAGAATTTCATTTCATTAATTTTTTCTTGACATCGTCGTGGTTACTTAGGCCAAACCACTTTGGAAAATTCGTACGACGACAGTTCGAATTCGCGGTAATTACAGTAGCAGAGGACATCAAAATTGAATAAGAGAAAAGTTAATATTTAGTTGCGATACTTGGTAACAGACAACTCAAAGAAGTTCCGACATCAAAGTAGCCTTCTAGGAAATTTTTCGTCAAACTTTCTGGAACATTCAGAACATAAAAGATCTAAGGCCCGTTCACAGGGTCAGTTTAGTTTGAACATCGGTAATATGCATTGGATATAAATACAAGCCGAATGCTTCTAGCTGGTTGAGCGTCAGTCTTTCGATCTGGTTGCGCGGGTTCCGATCCTGGTCGTCATGGATGTTTGTATTCGTCTCTGTGGTTGTATCGCTGCGGTAACTTTATCAATTGCTCAATATCAAATATGGCGATAATAAAACTCAAGCATAATTTCATTGAAAAATCAAATGGGTCAAAAAAGAATACCAATACCGAAAAGAGGCAACTATCTGTCTGGTTTGAGACTGTTTTGCTTGTTCCATAGCTTTGGTTTTTTTCAGGGTGGTGGGCTAGTCGCCCATTATCCATACCTGGCGGGCCAAACTAAACGAAGATGTTTTGCAGCGCGGAACGTCCGCCATTACCCTTCCTAGACTATTGAAGATTAGCTGCATCCAGTGATTACCATGCGGAGGTAAAGGCGTTATTTAGTGCAAGAGCCATTGATGATATTTTAGCGTGCGCCATGGGGGCAAGTACATTACCTACCAATAATGTATCACAATTTATGAATTGTCAGTGAAGCATCCATAATCCTGCTAAGGTTGAGCGATAAACCTACAGCAGCACAAATACTAACAGAAACATCTTTGACGAACTGGAATTCAAATCCCCAGTAACAGATTGAAAGGTTGACTACTTCTAACCAATTTGACTGTTACTTGTGGGATTGCAAGGCAATGCATTTATTGAATTAGATTGCAAACGTTTCGAGATTTCACTCCTTTATCTTAACTTAAGAATAATTGTATTCTTCCTGAACAACGAGATTACATATAATGGCATTGTATTCGCAAGATATGGTTTACAAAAAATCACGTTTTACATAATGTACTAAACTGGAGAAGTAAATATGTTATCGAAGTATCTTAACTGTCCGATTGGAAAAGAAACGGTAGACGATTTTATAAATAGTAACATTTGTTTTGCGTAGACAAAAATTCTTACCACGTTAGGTGGAGTTGGATTTTTAGTCATAAAAAGGAAAAGTTTCTGGAGTCCTGAATTTGGATCTATTTGTACTATACATATAGAGGATATTTCCGAATTTCCAATTCTAATCTCCAACCGCCGCCTTAATAATTACACTTTTGAAAGAATGCTGTAGATCATTGTTTCATATTTCTATCACGTACACTTGCGCAATGAAATCCCTATAATCTTTGCCGATTACTCCAGACACGTTTGTTTGGTATATATAATACGTATGCATGTATACCTTAACATTAGATGGAGATCAAAAATTATTCACATGCTGACAATATGTGCGCTGTATTTGAATTTTTAACCAGAAAATACAACTCATTCACATTTCATGGCAGCCATAAAAATATTTCAATTTCCATCCCTAAAACCAGAGGTATTTTGACAAAAGTAAACAAAATTTGAGTTAAGCCGACCATTAAGCTATAAATCCTTTCTAACCTACCGTATGCATGTTAAGCATCTCTCCACCGACCTAGAATTCAGTTTGAAGGATGCCTCGAGGTACATATCCATGGCTGGCCAACGATCCTCTAAACAATGCATATTTTGGGTACTTAACTTTTGTGTGCAATGCTCAAAGACGCTAATGCTTGAAAGATGATTTACCATGCTCAATTTAAGGATTTACTCCCTAAGTCCACCCTACGTCAGCTACTGGCACAAAGGGATAATTTTACATTCATATGGCAATTCGTTTGTACTCAATTGAACTCTTAGGAAAAAATTCGGAGGATGACAAAGAACAGGTAAATATTTTGCGAACTAATTAAACACTTATTTTAAGGCATGTTTCAAGGACTCATGCCTTGTATATTACGCTTTGTATTGTTAACAATGATGCATATTGGAAGGGTAGTTTCTAGGAAGAGGGCAATCCTTGCAGAATGATTTTCATAGTCGTATGCCGGCACTCTATAAACATATGTATGTCGATTTGTATAAGGGTAATAGAGAAACCCATGGAGAATCAACAAGTATAGTTTCGGGCTTCTTTTTGAAAAATGCATTGAGTTGGTAGTTGCAGCAATAGTTACTAATATATATTTGAATGTCCGAGGGTTATTAATATTATTATAACATATTTTGCTTATTCAGTTTAGTTGAATGGAATATTAAAATAGTTAAATAAGAATGAAATATTCAACCAAAGTTTTCAGAGAAATTGTTTCAACCATCAGTCGCTTACGTCATGCACATAAAAAATTGAAATATGTTGGAAAACGAATAATTAGGCGCCTCAGGTAGGAACGGTTTTGTGGATTTCTTATCTCAGAATGTACAATAGCTCCAAATGATATTCACTGAGTAAATCCGATTATTCGTTCCAATTTTATCTGATATTTTTTGTTGTAGAATGGATTTCACGAGAGGGAGACAATTTTGATCTATTAATAATTTTATTAATAATGGTAAAATTTTCACTAAATTTTCCAGTAAATTTGCAAAACATAAAGACGTGCAATTATAATATTAACTTTATTTGGCGAGATACAGGATGAAGAGTATTCGGTGTTACAAACAGACACCGCCAAAATTTTATTTTCGAAGTGGATTCTTGAAATATGTGATCTTTTCTAACCTCTCCATCCTCCCATTTTGGACCTCGTGTGAAAAATAAAACTGTCTCAGAAAAGTACTAATCGAGTCATTTTATTTGACATCTCAAATGGATATATTAATTGTTGTATCCTTATACTCAAATACGAGTACAATTATATAGACTATAATATAGAGCATGATGTTATCAAGTTTAGTGGATACATATCAATATCACAATAAAGTGAGGAGTCTAACATCGTAAATGCATATAGGTACATTACAAGCTACGTGCAAATGGAGCAGTTCTACACTTAAATGTTCCAGAAATACACAAACCTTTCATACCTGAACCGTTGAGCTCCCGGTTTTTGACTTGTTCACAAGGTTGGCTAAGATTGCTTATTATTTATTTATTTTTTTCTGGGACTTGATGAGAATTTTCAAGAATAAGAAGAGGTGGCATCGCTTGTTGGTATGTGGTGTTGCAAACTAAGAAAGCCTTGCCTGTTACTGACTGCATTTTTTCAGCGTCTTTCACATTTGAGAGCCTCAAAGTTTGATATTGAACTGTTTTGCTGTTAGATTACCATCCTGACAGCGTTAAGTATGATGATACTGAAATTGAGCAGTAGCTCCAGTTGAATTAAGAGAAGTTAGACCGGAATTTGGACGCCTTAGGTATGAAAGGTTTTGTATTTATTACAAAGTTTCAATGTACAAAAACAAGGACTAACGGTTTTGTTCAGGGCAGGGGCAACTCTTCAGACGCTGCCTCACCTCTGCCCTGGGAACAGCGTGACCGAAAGTTTGCGGTTTAACTTGGATATAATTCGCCCTTGTCGTGTTTTTGCGATTATATCAAGGAGCGTTTTTTACCTGTTGCCGGTTCACGCTGCTCCCAGGGCAGAGCATCTGTTGAGTTGCCTCTGCCCTGGACAAAACAATTAGTCCTTGTTCTGAATGCTTAGGTGCTTTGCCTCAAATGAGGAGTCCACGGACCAAAAAATGTGCCTTCCAATTGGCCCGGTCCAATATCATGTGGATGTGTACGTTTCCCCATTTTTACATAGCTAGAAATTCAAATACATAGATATACATATATGCATATTGATGACGTAATCAATATGCTCAACCTAAGCAAACAACAATAAATAATTACCGCTTACTAAAGCGTCCATTTAAAGTTTATATTCATACATTTATGCTATCAAAATGTACCTTTCAAAAATTCAAGCATACTTTTTACAAATATAAGCTTGTTTATATGTAGAGCGTAATGCGAACTTTTACTTGATTTGTAGTTTCGCGATAAAAGTTGTGTTGTCAAAAATTTGTTTCTTTTTCAGCTAAAATGAATGAACGAATAGACAATGGTATGCAAAAAGTTCGATGGCTGCATTTGTTGATAAAACCATACTAATTTTAAAGGAATTTGCGTTAATGAAATAATTGATGTAAAAACGAAATGTTCCATTCAAAATCAATCCAGAAGACGAGTCTCCTTAACTTCTACTTATGCTGTTTCTGAACCACTCTGTGCTGGATAGCCGCTAACTGCTGGTCAGGGGTAAATACTTTAGTCTGTGCTGTGTTTGACATGCTTTTTGCTGGATACGCTACCTGTCGGTAAATATGATTTTTTTCGGCTAAGCAAGGATGTGGAATGTTCCAAAGACATTAGCATAAACCGCTGACTTACATGATTCGTGGACTTAAATCCGCGCCCGCATACTAAAGTACAACCGTACATCGTTCAACTGCTCACCCCGAACAGCTGGGGCCGGTTAGCAATAATGTTGTCATTCCTGTAAGTTATGTTGCTCGCCTTTCCCTTTCCGCTTTATGGAGCTAATTCCTGCCATTTGTCTTCCGACTGGAGCATGCGTTCGACCAGATGCACGCTTGGAATGTTGGTCCTCAATAAAATATTGCATGCTCCCGTTCCCTTCCTCGCCTCTGTAGCCTGGGCATGCTGGCGAATCGTCATGTCCAAACCTGTGTAGATATTTGCGGTAACCACCATGACTAGATAGAAACAGCATTAATTACAGGCTCCGTGGTGACGATTGACTAGCACACGGAAGTTCGGAGTCATCTTAGGCTATATGATGACGGATGTTTGTTTCCCTTTGACAACAAAACCAATCGCGGTTTTTCCATTTTTAGGCAACATCCCTTCATCCTAGTATTTTTGCATTGTTTGTATAAACATGTCTGGTTTTGCGTGGGGGGCAGCTTTCACTGATTTATCATCATCATCAACATCAACGACGCAACAACCGGTATCCGGTCTAGGCCTGCCTTAATAAGGAACTCCAGACATCTCGGTTTTGCGCCGAGGTCCACCAATTCTATATCCCTAAAAGCTGCCTGGCATCCTGGCCTACGCCATCCTCCATCTTAGGCAGGGTCTGCCTCGTCTTCTTTTCTTCCATCGATATTGCCCTTATAGACTTTCCGGGTGGGATCATCTCATCCATACGGATTAAGTGACCCACCCCCGTAACCTATTGAGCCGGATTTTATCCACAACCGGACGGTCATGGTATCGCTAGGGCGCTAAAAATTCTTCGGAGGATTCTTCTCTCGAACGCGGCCAGAGTTTGCAATTTTTCTTGCTGAGAACCCAAGTTCCGAGAAATACATGTGGACTGGCAAGATCATAGTCTTGTACAGTAAGAGCTTTGACCCTATGGTGAGACGTTTTGAACGGAACAGTATTTGTTAGCGGAAATACTCTGTTGGCTGACAACAACCGTGCGCGGATTTCATCATCGTAGCTGTTATCAGTTGTGATTTTTGACCCTAGATAGGAGAAATTGTCAACGGCCTCAAAGTTGTATTCTCCTATCCTTTCCTTCCTGTTTGACCAGTGCAGTTAGATGTTGTTGGTTGGTTCGTCTTCGGTGCTGACGTTGCCACCATATATTTTGTCTTGCCTTCATTGATGTGCAGCCCAAGATCTCGCGCCAATTGCCGCCTGCTCGATCTGGATGAAGGCAGTTTGTACATCTCGGGTGATTCTTCCCATGATGTCCATATCGTCAGCATAGTCCAATAGTTGGGTGGACTTAAAGATGGTCGTACTTCTTGCATTTACATCGACATTACGGATCACTTTCACTGATTATGGAGAAAACCATCAGGTCCCGGTGCTTTCTTGTCCTGTATTTTTTGCATACCTTAAGCGATTCATCTTTGGTGATACCCATTATCTCTAAATCACTGTTCGATCTTTGCGGAAACAGTGTCTTCACTATCGTTGCCAGCATGTGTTAGTTACTTGCACTGGATACAAAAATAATACAATTGAAATAGTGCACCCTTGCGAACCTCAACAAATTGGTAAAACATCTGTTATACATAATAAGGGGCTAAGTTGCAGTAGCACGATGGTGGAAACATTATTCCACATTTTAAAGAAAAGCGGACTTAAGTCTGTCGATTAGTTCTTTAAAATTGTCCGAACCAGTCTGAAAAAAGTTTTAAGTTCGCCGAAACCCAGTGGAGTGCGTCTCAAAACTTGCCTAAAAAAACTCGCCTTTCGTTTCATATCCGGGGAAATTTTTTTGGTACCTTATTTGTAGGAATGCGCTTGGTTGAGGGGTAGTACGTCAGCCTTTCAAACCGTTGCTCTGATTCTCAGTCGTCATCGGGTCTGTGTTCGTCCGTGTTTGCCTCGTTATTGTGGGCTTATCAATTACACATCGGTGGGTATGACGATAGTGAAACCGAAGCATAAATTGACTGTGTGGATGCGCTATACTCACTAAGGAGTGAACAGGAAACACTAACTTATTTGTAGATACTTAGGCATCACACAATGCAAAAAACTGATTTTTTGAAAGTGTCACATGAATTTTTAGTTCATTTCTAAAAACAGAAATATACCATTTTTAACTTTATTGAGCATATGAAGAAGATGTATTTTGTGGCCTAAATTTTGTAAAAGTCTATCTCTCCGATTTTTCAGATTTTTCGATTGGATAGGTTCTGAGAACGAGACCTGTTATACTTTATGGCATACACAGTATCTTGCCATCGATTTATGCGTAATGAAATTTTTTTAGAAATTGACTATATCACTTTCTTTTCGAATTTAGGGACAAATATGTTGTCACCTTCATTTAATTTTCCAGCAGCTAGTTTGGGACATAAGAATCAAGTTAGAACCATTATTTGCCTGACAGTCGCTTCATTTTGCCGAAAGTCGTATTTAAGCTAGTCGAGTTTCCAATATTATTGTGATGGTTTGTGATCGGGAAGTTAGTTCCAAAATAGTTGCGGTAGATCCATATAATTCGTACGCGATTGGGGAGAGGACTACCAACGATCGGGAGCGCAAAATAAAGAAAAATAATTCTGCGTTGCTAGTTCGAATCAGCCAGAAATGCGAATTGTCGATCTAAAAATTATCGAGATTCCACTGTATTTGTGAGAAATAAGGTCTTTTTAGCGTTAAACTAAGCTAAAAAGATTTATTTATTTTGTATGTACACCTCAGTTTTCTCTAATACATAGTAGCAGGAAAATGAGCACGAATGGAGATATTAAGGTGGAACAAATGATGCAAGATTCCAAGAGAGGGAAGGTCACTATGCAGCAATTGCCTTAAATGCTGGTGCTTTTAATCATGAATGGACTGAAATCACAGGGAAATTCATACTGTTCGTGATAAAGAAGGGATTGCATATATAAAATAGAACTACAAAGTTTTTTTGGTAAATATATTTTTCCACCTATTCGCTTTCTCGTCCCGTACAAGTGGTTAAGAGCGCTGGGCTGTCGTAGCGAAAGGTTGCGGTTAAAATAATTTGTTGAACGGATTTGTAGAATCGCGTAAAATTACTCAAAGTACTTTCCTTCCGCCTCTATATTTTTTGCAGCGACTCTGGCAAAACGGCACGCAGCCTAGAAGGCGCCTTGTCTTCGTCCCAGCTGATTGGATTTCTTCTATGGACGAAAATCGTGCTTCTTTCAAGCTGCTTTAATCCGGAGCAACAAAACAAGTCTGCTGGGGTGATGTCCAGGACCACAGGGGAAGGATGGGGCGTTGGCACCTGCAATTTGGCCAGGAA